>NC_056734.1:388076572-388156528 GCF_019279795.1 Protopterus annectens | reverse complement strand
ACACACACACACACACACACACACACAGACACACTCACACACACACACACACACACACACACACACACACACACACACACACACACATATATATATATATATATATATATATATATATATACATACACGCAGATATATATATATATATATATATATATATATATATATATATATATATATATACACATACATACATACTTCAAAAGATCGAAGACCCATACAGTCAACTTACAAAATATCGAGACCACTTCAGCGAAACTCCAGTTACTCAAAAACTTACAATCTAGAAACACAGAACATCGAAGTATAGAAGGGAGCAGAAGTACGGTCTTCACTTAAAGGAACAGTTCTCTGATTAAACATAGCCTACAGTAAATAACTATCAGTGGTTTGAAATGGAGATTGTGGTACAGTGAGTATCAGGAAATTTACCCTTTTCTCACTGTATTGCGATCTCAGAGTTGTTATATATAATTTAGGGTCATTGGGGGGAGGAGGTGGGCTTGCCCCACCTGCAAAACCACTGGTAGTTATTTGCTATTGGCTGTGTTTAATAGGATAAATGTTCCTTTAAGTTAAACCAGACTTCTGATGCCTTGTATAGTTTGATGCTCTAGGTTTCATGATTGTGAGTTTTTGGTTATCAGGGGTTTTGATGCTGTAGTCTCGATGTTTTGTAAGTCGATTATATGGGGTTTTGATTTTTTGAAGTAGACTCATTTATACATGTATGTATATGTGTGTGGATATATATATATATATATATATATATATATATATATATATATATATATATATATATATATATATATTTATATACATATACATATACATATATAGGTTTACCATCACAATCTTGCGTGACAGTTACGCGAATCTTGGAAGGTCGAATGTCACAGTTCCAAGGTTTCATAATGTCGATTCATAAATGTTTAAATCCATAACAGTGAGTGCTAGTGTGCATTCATTTGCTGTTGTGGGTTCGATGTTTTGACTGAAGCTCGCACTACAGTGGGGATCAGGAAATTTACCCTTTTCCTCATTGTAGTGAAATCTTGGAGTTTGTGTATATAATTAGCAGGGGATGTGGGAGGTGCTGACCCCCTGCGGGGGGGGGGGGGGGACGATAGCAGGAAATCACCTTAAGTCCAGGTAAGTTCCGTAATGTCGATAATGTTGAATGTCAAATTATTGTCATTATCACGTTTGGTGTTTTGATCAGTCAATATTTGGATTTATAATGTTTTTTTTAGTTAAGTAATCACTCACACAAGTGTGTTGTGAGGTTTTGATAATAAACCATATATATATATATATATATATATATATATATATATATATATCTATAAATATATATATATATATATATATATAAATATATATATATATATATATATATATATATATATATATATATATATATATATATACTTTACATTCAACTTACCAGTTATAAATGGAAGTTCATCTATGCAATTATTTATGGCTACAATGATAGGAAACTGGCTTATACAAGACATCTATATTATTTCATCTAAACTACATGGTTTACATGTTGGCTTTAACATGGTTACTGCTCTATTTCTGATCCCATATACCCTTTTCTCCATCATTAATAAATTACTTTAAACATTTGTCATCTTTATAGACTTAAAAAGTCTTTAGATTTAATGTATTGCAATGTCATTTTCAAACAATCCTCTAACATTAAGTTTCCCCCTAACAATTTTGTCTTGTTCTGTGCAGGTGGCATTTCCAAGTGGGGGTATAGTGACATTCTTTGCTTATTCACTTCATTTATCTCTGGAATAACCCAAAGCTCCATTATTGGCCTATAATATTTCAGTAGTAGACTTTCACAATATAAATATATTTTATGTAGATGATCTGCTACTTCACAGAACTCAGACATTCTGTTAATCTTCAGAAGCTTCCTCAGGAAGACTGAGCATTTGGACTTATTCTCCCACCATAAGCCGACAGTAAAGTCTTGCCAAGCCCAGTCCTTGCTTTGTGACACACAGCAGAGGCTAAGTCATCCCTCCACATTAACCATCACCAGTCCCTTTGGTATTCAATTTAAGTCACTAGATTTCCACAGATATCTTGTTATAGTACTAGACCCTGTATAACTTAACGTACAAATGTATATAAGCTCCATTAAAATTATTTAGTGACTTAATCTCTCACAAGAAGAGTCCCTCAGGGATCACTTCTTGGACTGCTCCTTTCTGGCATTAACTTCTCAGAAGTCAAGGTCAATGTCAGTGATCTCTGGTTGACTAAATTTGCAGATGTTTGCAAATTAGGAGCTATCATGGAATCTCACACAAATGTTCTCCAGGAGGGGCTGACATAGACAAACAACTGGTGTCAGAGCCATGGTCTGACACTAAATACCAAGAAATGCATAATGTCCTTTTAGAAGTCATCCATCCCTGGTAACTATCATATTGACAGCACACTCCTTAGAGTTAATTCAGTAGTCAGGGATGTAGGAACACACATAGTAATCTAGGCTTTGACCATCATGTGTCTACGGTGATGAGGAAATCATTCTATATTGCGCATCTTAAAAATAAAGGTATGGCATCTAGGTCCAAAGAAGTCATTGTTTCACTGTATTCAGCATTCATCAGACCTATCATTGAGTACAATGACCCCCTTTGGTATGTACCTAACCAGGCATATTAAACAACGGGAATGCCACAGATGTTCCTCAGTAAAAGAATACAGGGCGTAAGTAAACTGTCCTATGCAGACCGCCTCAAGGCCCTGTCATTGTATTCTATCTCCTACAGGATTTTGAGGGAGAGATCTATGCCTGGCATACAGGACATTGTCAGACTCCACTCTGATGGACCTCCTGCATATCCACAAAACAAACAGCACCAAAATTACACGTTCTAAAGGCTTAAACCTTACCTGTGATATAAATAGGTCCTGCTGGAGAGACAGGTATGTATCCCAGAGATTACTCCATCTATGGAACAGGCTCCTCATCCATGTGAAGCAGAGCGTCTCCTTAACCCAATTCAAGTGCAGCTTGGACAATTGGATGGGAAACCAGAAATTCATCCCTGGTTTGGCACCTATGTCTCTAATGGACACAGGTAACCTGTAAATGGTTCATCTCCCAAACCCCTGCTTACACTTATCAAGGGTATCAGAACTTGTCAGAGATTTGGGATGCATGGCTAGACTTAAAAAAGGCCCTTGTGGTCCTTAGCCTAGTAAACACCTATGAACATAGAATTATCACCTTTTGTCCATTAAACAGATGTTCAAAAGTCAAAAACGTACACCAAATCTAAAATGTTCTCTGCCATTAAGAACTTTGGGCAGCTCAAGAATGAGAAATATTCTGCAGAAAGCACTTAACGAAATCTGTTAGCTCATTACTAAATCTTACAAACAATGAAACATATCACTGGAATCTTTGTCTTTTAACTAAGACCCTTCCTATTAGTTTCTAAGCAACACTCATGTTATTCATTATTATCATTGCACTGATGCTAGATTTTTGTTCACCCCTTGTGCTTATACTTAGCAACAAAAATAATTCCTGCTCTCTCTGAAATGCTGACACTCAGATCATAAGACCACAGCATCTACCCTTCATTCTCAGCTCTGCAGGAAGGGCTTCTCACAAATTAACATCTGCTGTTTTTAAATATTGCACTTCAAACATCCACACAACAGTTCAGCTTACGAACATTTAAAATGACACTAAAATCCTACCTATTTGAATCCACACACTTTAAATGCTTAGGTAATACAGTCCACCTTAGTTTTTAATTTATGTCAATTGTTGCTGTGGAATTTCTAAAGATCACTGGTTTTATAAATATTTTGTATTATACATATATGCCCAGACCAGCCACCTGGTTATCAGATAAACAAATTAAAAAGAAAACTTTATATTTAATCTCTGTTTTGTTTGTCTTTTCGGCTTTTCCCGGTTAGGGGTCGCCACCGTGGAACTCCAGTTCGCTAATGATTGGCAGTAGATTTTTTATGGTGCCGAGTTGCCAGCCCGACGCCCAACCTTCAGCGAAGGCACGCCCATTCATGCATGTCTTTCGGAGGCCACTTGACTGTGGGGAGGACATGCAGACTCTACACAGAAGGCACTCCAGCCATGAATCAAACAGGAGAACCTCTTGCTGTGAGGCAACAATGCTACCGCTGTATATTTAATCTCTGTATACTATAGAAATACACTAACCAGTTGACCAGATTGCAATAGTGGAAGAGTGTGTTGTACAGTACTTACCATTTTGCAGTTTGCTCCATTTTGTAAGAATTACTACTTGTACATTCGTATGTTTATTTGTTGATTTCCCTTTTTTTTGAATTGCCTATTCTTCCTCTCTCTTTCTCTATCTTGGTACTTAATATTCTTTAAGTGCATTCTACCCATGCCTAAACAGGAAATAAGCTCTACCTTGATGGACCTTCCAGGTTAAGAAACATTTAATTACTGACTAAGAAAAGTATAGTTACATAAGTAGACTTATCATAACAGTAGATGTTCGAATGATCCATGCTACAGTAGCCTTAGATATAGTGGTTACGTCCTGCCAAGTATATAACAGCCGGAAAGCTTCCAAAGCTTCATTGCACCTTCCATACACCCAAACTGTCAGGCAGCTTGAGTTAAGCTGACTAAAAGACAAGTCTGGGTACCAAGCCTTCAGAGCTTTCCTACCCGCAGAGAGGTAGAGGCTTAGCCCTGACAGGACAATGCAAAGAACAACAAAAAATAGGTGTCCACACCCTGAGATAAACAACACACAAAAATAGGGGAGTGGAGGGAGGGAGTGGCTATCGCAGTAGTGATCATTTGAACATCTACTGTTATGGTAAATTTATTAACTCAGCTGTACTATGATCATCATATTAATCATTTTTGCAGTAGCCATAGCTATATGGGTAGATTACCCTTGTTTACTGCATTTGGGAGGGGGAAAGAGAGGAGTCTTGGAGTCCATGAAGGATGATCCTAGCAGGGTCTGACTTTGGATGGAGAAGGAATCAAGCTTATAGTGCTTTGTAAAAGCATGTACAGAGGACCAAGTAGCAGTTTCTAGAATACTTCTAGAAACCAACCCTTTCCAAAAAGCCATAGATGAAGGCATGGCCCTGGTACAGTGGGTCTTGACCCTGCCTGGAATAGTTTTCTTATAGGTAATAGCTTTAGACAACCATTTGGAAATAGTCTGTTTTGGCACAGGTTGTCCCTTCTTACCTTCGAAAGAAATTAACAATTGATCCAAAAGATCTGAAAGACTAAGTTCAGTCAAGATAGTTCCTGCATTGTCTGTGAATATCCAAGAAATGGAGTATTCTTTCTCCCTCATTTTTAGGTTCAGGAAAGAAAACTGGGAGATGGATAGTTTTCTTAAAGTGAACTCAGATACCACTTTAGACATAAAATAAAGGTTAGTTCTCAAAGAAATCCTGTCTCTGTGGAAAATAAGATAGGGTTGACTCACCACAAGAGCTTGCAATTCAGACCTGCAGAGGACAAAGCAATCAGTAAAACTATTTTCCATGCTAAGAATCTCAAGTCAGCCAGTTTAGCTGTTTCAGACTGAGCTTCTCTAATAAAAAATTAAGATCTGAAGGAGGGGCTGTCAGTTTACTTGGAGGTCTCTTGTGCCACTCCCCTTACAAAAACATTTTAATATGAGACTGTATTGAAAGAGGAGGATCCATGGGCAGACATGCTAAAATGGCTAATAAATTAACCTTGATAGAGGAATAAGAAAGGCCATAGGATAGTAACTCACATACATATTGTAAAACCAGAGAACAACTTGTCCTGAATGGGTGATGGTTATGTTGTTGGCACCAACTAGAAAATCTTTTCTATTTGCTAATGTATGATCTTCTAGTAGCAGGCTTTCTTGCCTC
This sequence comes from Protopterus annectens, assembly GCF_019279795.1. Lineage (NCBI taxonomy): Eukaryota > Metazoa > Chordata > Ceratodontiformes > Protopteridae > Protopterus > Protopterus annectens. Next base: position 388,150,609 of record NC_056734.1, on the reverse strand, counting down.
CATTAATGCCTGCTTCATGTCCCGAGTAAACAGGTGCCTAAAAGGAATTAACATCCTATCATCCATTTATTTAGTTGAAGCTGATTGATGCTGGGGTTTATCAAACATCTCTGTTCTGGTGTGAGTAGATCCAGTCTGTGAGGAAGGTTGTGGTAATTGCCCCTGGCTATTTCCAAAAGAAGAAAATAGAGGCAGCAGATGTTAGAGGCACAACCTCAGTATACGATGGACCCTCTGCATCCCCAGGCTGTACCTCGTCATCACTGCCTTCATCATCAGAGGCTAACAATACTCTGACGTCAGGTGGCAGGAGTTCCACAGTGCCACTGGCAGGATCTCCTAATAAGTAAGCAACACAATACAATAAACAATGGTGACACCTACGTTATGTGAAACATATATTAAAAGTGGACAGATGCTAATAGAATGAAAACAAATAACTTTCAGTTACACATACCTCTACCTATGTACATTGATAAGACTACAAAGCGTGTGCTTACCATGTGCAGGTGCTCATGCAAAAAAGAGAGCCCGATGTGCCTAGATATAAAAAGGGAGATGAAACATGGATGATACGCATCCCAAAGAAAACGACACAAGAAACAGAAAACAATTCCCTTTACAGCTACAGAGAAAGACACAAAACTTTACTGTCCACCAGTCCCCCCTTCCCCCTCCTTCTCCCTCTCCCTCAATGTCCCTTCTGTCCGACCTGTGCCTCTATACACAGTGACAATTATTTAATTCTACTGCATACTTGGAACATCAACAATTTTGTGTGAACCCTGTGCTGAGCTGTCTGGATCTCTGACAGTGGACAGGAACTCCTCTTTTTCAGTTAGTGTTGGTTCAGTAACAGGATCCCCACCCCCCACCAGCCATAAGCTCATGGGCATTTGGAGCTGCCCAGCATCTGGCCACCATGATCATATCACACACATTGTCTTATTTTGGAATATGTATATGCATGGCCTCTGACTACATTAACATTGTTGTCATCTGCTCCCAGATGCGCTCATGTTGTTGTTTCTCTTACTTTCTCTCTCTCTGTCCACCCCTTCTGCTTCATTACATTTTCACTGTCCATTCAGTTGTGTCATTTAAAGTGTGAAGTAAAAGTCCCTTTGTGATGTGATGAGGTAATGCTCAGACCTTTAGACTGCTTTTTTGCATACTTTCAAAGGTTCTAATCAAGGAATTAGCAAAGTGTTATTGACTGTTTAAGTGCACTATTTTATATGTAGATGGTGCCTACATCTTCTGCTGATCCACCACTATCCTGCTTCTGTCAGAAGCTACTTGGTCTCTGTCCCCCCCGCCATGTATCCCAGCTATGTATCTTCCTCCTTCTGTGTCATCAGTCTTTCTCCTCTACATTTGCACAGTGTCTGGTGCCGAGCACGACCTATAACTTTGGCTAAATGGAAGTACACATCTTATGGCAAACTCTTGTGAGTTGTTGCCTTTGGCTGCATTACTTTGCTGCCCTTTGTGTCACTGGGCTTAGCCTCATTATGTTATGTACAGTCAGGCTAATCTTCTCTTGTACAGGCTGAAGAGATGAATGTACACCATGCGGGATTTTCAAATGTCAAATATTGTTAGGAAGCATTCTGGATTGGGTCATTTAGTATGCTTCTGGCTGTAATGTACACTTTATGTAATGTTACATTTGTCTTTACTGTGATGAAGCCTGATGGCTACATTCACCATTGCCTCACTGTTTTCTGACTACCCAATCAAACCAGTAAAATTAAGGTTGTGAAGTAACATTTCCTGTGTGGTATGTTGCCATAACTCAAATGTCTGTGAAATGGCTTTTGCATATTGTCAAGGGCTCGAATCCAGAAATATGTGACAGTCATATTTAATGTTTTAATTATATTACTATTATGTGTGTAAGTGCTGTCTACAAATCTTAGTAACCCACCTTTGTCCTGCTTATGTCTCAGTCATGGTTATAATTTCCAACCCCTGCTTTCTCCCTGTTGGAAACACTTGATTGTACATAGCATGACAAATTACTTATTAGGAAAAACATAACATTAACACACCCCAAGAATGTTAAACTCTTTCTCTATCACTGTTTGCATGCCTGTACTCATATGTGTTCCCACTTTTGTATTATCCCATTTTACTTTTTCATATTTATTAGGCTTATGGCTGTAATGTAAACATTATGCGATTTTATAGCTGTCATGAGGATACTGAAGAGTAATGCATGCATTCTACTTTGCTTCAGTCTGTTGTCAGATATGAACTGTGTGAAGTAGGAGTTCCTATTTGGTGTGGCTGATAATACTCAGGTCTGTCAACTATTCTTGGAATACTGCCAGGGATCAAATCCAGATGTATGCAAATGAGCTTTGGAATGTTTTGTATGACTCCTATGGTTGTGACTGTTCATTATATATTTTCTTAACAAAATATTAACCTGCTGCTATATTAATGTGCCTGCTCCCTATTGTGAACACTATCTTTTGCAGATCTTGCCTGATCAATTATGATGATAAAGCAAACACAACACAAATATGTGCAAAAGTATACCATAAACCAATCTTTAGTATGTCTGTATGTGCATTCCTGTCACCAGTTGTCCAACTCTGCCTGCCATTTCTGTGACATCAAACAAACTACTTCGATTAAAACTGGTTGCCATAAGCCATTTTTCCATCACAATAACATGCTTGATCCCTCATGTGTTCCAATATATACCTGTTTTATACATATAAGGAGTGAAGAACTGCATCTGTGCCTTAGACAGACTGACTAAAGTCTCTCTCACTATACTCTGTATCTTATAGACTTCTTAGGGGAAACTTATGCCTTGCTTACAGAGCAATCTCTGACCCAAACCTAATGAATCTGATGCACATCCATAAATCAAATGGGACTAGCGCTACCCATTCCAGGGATCTAAATATGGCCTGCAACTTGATTGAAAAGGATGTGCTGGAGGGACAGATTTGGCTCCCAGTGACTGGTGTGTCTTTGTAATAGGCTGCCAATTCATGTAAAGTAAAGCACCTGTATGACACGGTTCAAAAGAAACCTGGACGAGTGGATGGGGCACCATAAATTCTTACCAGGGATAGTAGCCACAACCCTCCTGAACACGAGCAGTCATTACTAAACACAATCCTGGGTATTGACTAGAGTATCTATGGTATTACATTGGGATGTAACACTGAGCTTGAAATGACCTCCGGTTCAATAGCCTAGTAACCTCCTATGATCCTATGAACTGTCATGACAAATGTTCAAATCATGGCACTTGATACATGACCATAACCATATCTGTTCTATATTCCTTCAGATTCAGACATGGTTGTATGTGCCTACAGTTTATTTCCTGAAGGTTGGCATGGAGCACCATACATTGCTGCTAATTCCCATTCTAAGTTCAGTACCTCAGGATATGATTATACATGTGCTAATACTTTGCCATCAGCAGTGCAGATAGGTTTGTCATCACTGAGCTTCAGGGAAAGAGTTAAACATATTTACAACAAATAATTATTTGACTTGGCTGTACAACTTGTGTATGTTTTTATTGAATTTTGAAACCAAGGTATTTGGCTTTCAGAATGATGTTGACTCATTTAAGTGAGTCTATTAATGTATGTCTGCATGCCAATGGCTACACATGAAACTTTGCTACAGTGGTGTATAACCTTTTCACATATTCCACCTCTGTTATGCAGAAGTGCACTGTCATATTTAGGAAGTGACTGTTTGAATTGCCAATGCACATTGTGCAATCATGAGACAAGACAACTGACAATGACACAGTAAATAGTTACTATTTGCATGCAATCATCCCAGGATGAACTGCCATGAATACTTGCTTGACAATCCAATGTTTAATAATTGTGATTGTCATTGACACCTCATACTGAGAAGCAGGTACATGTTTCTCAAAGTAACGTAATGCACATGAATGACAGTATATAAATGTTAGTAGAGAAGTATGTCATTACATGGGACAAGCACAGTACTGTTATGTTGGCCTGTCCAGACACATTCATTTATAGGTTCATAGGTTGGTACTAGGCTATCGGCCCTAGGGCCTATACAAGCCTAGCCATAACAATTCCTTGGCTATTTCTTCCCACAGTATTTACTTTCCTGGACTCCTGTCTGGCAGGGTGACTGACGTGATCCCCTTGGTGAATTTCTTATCTCCCATCCAATCAACAAGGTTCCTTTTGAAGAGGACCAAAGAGGTGCTCTGGTTGACATGTATGGGCAGTCTATTCCAGAGTCTGGGGAGTCTCTGAGTCAGGAACCTATCCCTTCAGCATGTTTTGTTCATTGTGATGACAAGGTTTAGATCCCTGGAGTGTGTGGCTCTGAGGGATTGGGATTTCTTTAAGTGTAGCATGTCCAACAGCTCTGGGTTTGACATGGCCTTATATGTTAAGCAGAGATTGCCTCTGAGTAGATGATATGTGACAGAGTATAGGTGGATTCTTTATAGACGGTCAACATAGGGAATCTGCTTTAGGCCTGTGATTCTTTTAGTGAGGCATTTCTGCGGCCTTTCCAGTTGTTGCAGATGTCTTCAGAGGTACATACCAAATGGGGTGTTGTATTCTATAATGGGTCTAATGAGGGATGAGTACAGTGGGACAATGATCTCCATTTTTCTGGATAAAAAGCCTTAGTGATGAGGTGTGCCACATAGAAGGATTTCCTGACTGTTGTGGCAATGTGGTTATAGGTTCATAGGTTCATAGGTAAGTACTAGGCTATCTGCCCATGGGCATTTATAAGCCTAGCCACAGAGTGAAGGCTTTTGCCTCCCCATTAGATTAATAACCTGGGCCTCTGTCAACAGGGCTCCTGAAGTGATCCCAGGGTAGAACTTATGATTACCCCTCCACTCATCAAGATTTCTCTTGAAGAGGGTCAGAGAGGAGCTCTGTCGAATATGGATTGGGATTCTATTCCAGAGTGAGGGGAGTCGCTAGGACAGGAATCTATCCCTCCAGCGTGTCCTGTTTATTGTTGTACATAGGTTCAAGTCGCTAGAATGAGTGGTTCTGAGGGATCTCGTTTTTTTGAGGTGAAGCATGTCCATTAGTTCAGGGTTTGACATGGCCCTATAGATCAGGCATAGGTCACCTCTGTGCAGACGGTAAGCGACTGAGAAGAGCTGGAGCTTTTTTAGTAGTGCTTCATAGGGTAATTGTTTAAGGCCCTTAATCCTCTTAGTGAGGTACTTCTGTGGTCTTTCTAGTTGTTGCAGGTGTCTAGTGAGGTACATCCCAAATGGGGCATTGTACTCTATTATGGGCCTAATGAGTGAGGAGTAAAGGGGCACAATCACCTCCTTGGGTCTGGATGAGAAACCCTTTGTGATCAGGTGTGCCACATAGAAGGATTTCCTGACCGTTTTGGCTATGTGGTTATGGAAGGTGAGACCACTGTCCACCTGTGTCCCTAAGTCTCTTATCACACTTTCGGTGTTTAGTGTACTGCCACCTATGTGGTAATTCATGGGTACATGTTTTTTTCCCAAAGGGGATAACTATACATTTCTTGGCATTGAGCTTGAGCCCATGGCTCTGGCACCAATCATCTGTTTCTGTAAGGCCCTTTTGTAGAATATCCACATCATTTGGGGATTCAATAATGGCTCCCAATTTGCAGTCATCTGCGAACTTTGTTAGCCAGAGTCCCTTAGTGTTGGTCTGTACTTCAGAGAAGTAGATGCCAAACAAGAACGGTCCCAGGAATGAACCCTGAGGTACTCCACTTGTCACTTGTCTGGAGATGGATTTGGAGTTGGCTACTTTTACAGTGTAGGTTCTGTCAGAAGCCAGTTGGCAACCCATTGAGTGAGGTAGGGATTAATGCCCAGCTTAGTAAGTTTATCTATGATTCCAGAGTGTGGGATGGTGTTGAAGGCCTTGGTGAGGTCCAGATAGGCTGTGTGGACCACCCTACCCTTGTCCACAGCTCTGGAGACTGATTTGAAGAAGTCAATCAGGTTCAGGAGACAAGATCGGCCCTTCATGAACCCAAACTGCATGCGGTCCAGTGTTTGAAGGTTGCCAATGTCTTTGTTTATAAGTTCCATGATACATTCAATAGCCTTGCAGATCAGGCTCATCAGGCTGATGGGGCGGTAATTCCCAGGATCCAAGGTGGATCCCCCTTTGTGGAGTGGGATAACTGTAGCTGTGCTCCACTCAGTGGGCATGAAGCCTGAGGTGAGGCTATGATTAAACATAACACTTAAGTGAGGTGCCAGTTCATTTTGTAGTTCACGTAGTGCACAGCCTGGGATGTCATCTGGTCCCATGGATGCTGTATTCTTAGCTTTGCAGAGTGCGTGTTTTACCTGTGTGACTGTTATTACTGGAATTTGGCAATCATTTGGTATTGAGATGAGCCCTTTAGGGGGTGAGAGGGGCGTGAAGTTTGCACTGAATCGATCTGCCAGGATATTGTCAATATTCTTGGGATCAGTATATTTAATGCCATTCTGTTGTAGCTCAGAGCAGACCTGAGCATTGCCAGGTTCTTGACATAGCTATAGAATGCCTTGTGGCTGTGTTTGGAATCTTTGGCAATTTTATTTTTGGAACTAGCTTTGGAGGAATTTATGAGGGATCTCAGCTTCTTACGGAGGCTGGTAAGGAAGTTTTTTTGCGTCCTGGGATTTTCCTCTTTTCTGCAACAGTTTCTTCCTTTTGTTGTAAATTTTGCTTATGGCAAGGGACCACCAGATTGGCTTTCTTTTTTTGGAGGAGAGCATCTTGGTTCTATTGGGGATGGCACGATTCATGCACGAGTGGATGTGCTCATACAGTGCCTTAGTGTAGGATTCAGCAGTAGAACTTTCAGTTCCTGTCTGCATGGATGTCATGATGTTTGTCACTTTTGACTTGAGTAGCATGAAGTTGGCTTTGGAGAAGTTTTCTTACAGAGGTTTCCTTACTGGGGGGTGGGGGTGTATTTGTGGATGTCAAGGGTGACTATCTTATGGTCAGACCTGACCAACGAGAGGGTGACCATAGGTGTGGAGCATCGATTTCCCATGTTGGTAATGATCAGGTCTATGATATTGAAGCCCCTGGTGGGACTAAGGATTAGTTGATCCAGGACATTGGAATTTATAAACATATAAACATCCACTCTGCAAATCAATGATGAGGTCATCCTGTCAAAAGTGTACTCTTTCACCTTATGAGTCACTGTGTTCCCTAGATTCTGTAAATAGATAGGCAGGAAGGTTAATTCTCACAGTGATGAACTTGTGCATGTGTGGATGAAATATCAGGTACAAATAGCTTTCTGAACAGATGTGCTGTATCAGCTTCCATTTATGGGAAAATGTATCCTGTGACAGTATTCCCCCATCCCCTTATCTCACATTTACCACAAACATCTTCTCTGCAAATCACTGATGAGGTCATCTTTTCATAAGTGCATTCTCTCATTATAAAAGTCAGACTTCTCCTGTGGCACTTGCAGCTAATACTGTCTTCTGTAACTAGATAGGTAGGAGGATCATAGCTCATAGTAGTGAACGTGTGTGCGTGTGTGTGTGTGTGTGTGTGTGTGTGTGTGTGTGTGTGTGTGTGTGTGTGTGTGTGGTTATAGTGATAGTTAAGTAATGTGAGAACAGATATACTGTGTCCACGTCTTCTCAGGAGAAGAGTTTAATTTTGGACACAGCTCCCTTTTCATTATATCCCAATTTTATTATAAGCATCTTCTCTGTGTGACACTGATGATGTCAAAAGAGTACTCTCTCTTCCATAAGAGTTAGACTTGTTCTGTGGCACTTGCAGTTAATATTCTCTTCTCTAGAAGTTCAAATCTCACATTGGTGAGCCTGTGTGTGTGGCTTCAATGTCAGGTACTTATAGCTTCCTGAACAGACATGCTGCATCAACTTCTAGTCAGGGGAAGATTTTAACATGGGAGAGGATACCTCCATCCCCTTATCCTACTTTTACCACAAACATCTTCTCTACATCCCACTGATTAGGTAATCATGTCAAAAGTGTGCTCTCTACCCTTACAAGTCAGGCTTCCCCTGTGGTGTTTGCAACTAATTATGTGTTGTACAGATTGTGGAATTAGACAGGTGGGGAGTTCAAAGCAACCATTATTTAACTAATATGATGGTGTGTACTGTCATGTACAGTTGTGTCTGTAACAGCAACCCTTATGCAAACTTCCACTTAGGAGATATACTTCCACTGCAGAGGGCTACCCTATCAATTTATATTATCTCCAGGAAACACACAAGTTGGAAAAACACAATGGTTACATAATGCTATCAAAAATAAACCACATCACAGTTGTAGTAAGAGTTATTCTGTGGCACTGACTGTTGATACTCTGCTCCCTAAACCGCTTAAGTACATTGGAATGAGGTTTGAATCCAGCAATGATTGCTGTGCGTGTGTGTGTTTTTCTGTCATGCGGTGCAGAGAAGGCTTCTAAAGCATGTAGTATGTGTAGCTGTGCATTGTTGCCATGCACTTCAAACCTTTTAAAAAGAATGTCTCCATAACAAAGAATGACAATGTCATACATTCAAATGTGCACTGTTGCAATTGCAAAAACAAAATCTCATGCGACACATGCGATTCAGGCAGTGTTCTGTATTTTGTGATTTTAGGTAGTCAGTTCAAATCCAACCATTACTCCTGAGACTCACTTATGTCATTATGACTATGAATGTGCATGTAGTTAACAATGTTGACACCCAGGTATCTGCTATATGCATGTACATGTACATGTATGGCTAGGGATACCTATTGCAAGAATTTATTCTCATTTCTCACACAGAAATGTTTTATTGGATAATGATGATGCCATATGATGCCATAGGATGGCATTTGGCTTTCCCATGGCAACTACAAAGGCTTTTCCACTGGAGTGAGGGCATAAGACAATTATCTGTATGCTGGTGACTTAGAAAGGCATGTGTTTGAATCCATGAGTGTATATATATATATATATATATATATATATATATATATATATATATATATATATATATATATATATATATATATATATTGTGTATGATTGCTATTCCTACGGTCCAGTGATGACCACATTACACATCATGTGTGTTTGGGTATACCTAGCAGTAGGCAATGTTGTGTGTGAAGGACATATATAGCAACAGTCTTTTAAAGAATTTACCACTACAAATATCCCTTGTAGCAATAACATGATGTCACGGCTTCAAAGAACAAAATATCTCACAATTGTAGCAACACTTGTGCCATGGCATATTCATTCTTCACATTATCATGCAGCTTCTATCGGCACGTCAGGTGTGCAAAACCCACACTGACTGACTGTAAGCACTGTGTGTCCTAATGATGTTATGCATAAATGATATCCACAGCTGTTATGATGTGTACAATTACAGTGGGAGAAACCTCCTCATTCCTTCTATGTCATAGAAATTGTTTCCAACACAATCACATGATGCAATAACTTCACACAGATTGAGCTTTGTTAAGGCTTCCACTGTAGAGCATTTGATTCATACACATGTCCTTAGTTAGTGGACTTACATAGCTTGCTGTTCAATACCAACAAAGTGCAACATTATATGAATGTACTGGCATTACACAAAGAGCACTGTACAAAGTCTTTATTCTCAGTTTTTACTTTGGAGAAAGAACTTTAAAGTCATTTTGTAATTTCCTGCCAGAGAAACAGTTGTTCTGTGAATGTCATTGTGTGACTGCTCCTGTAGCACATCTACACAGATATTGTGGTTCAAATCTAGGTCAGTGTTGTCATACAAAACAACAGGAACAGCTCCCTTCGCTGAGAAACATTGATACTGCACTGCTTACAGTTGTGTGAACATTAACATAGTTACCTCCTTGTCATCATTCTGACAAAATCATACTGTACAAATTATCCTCAAATGTCCTTTATTACTTCACACATTAATTTCATGTATTTGTGACAAGATTCATCACTATGTCTTGTGGCAGATGCAGACAATACACAGCTCTGTAGAGTGTGTAGTGTGATAGTCAGGGATTTGAATCTAGTAACATCTGTTCGTCAGATAACTGTGTCAGACAGGAGGAACTTAGGCATAGAAAGTATTTATGGCACAGTCAGAGGGGAACATTTTTAAGCCATCCCTCCATTAGGGGATCCATACCCATTAAAATAGGGAAGTGCTGTAAACCCATCAAGTGTGCTCATCAGGACACACACACACAGTATGACTATTTCTGTGGTGTCACATGTTGATATGCATCTTTCTTATATCTGTCATGGCATGTGTTCAAGTCTGGTAAGATGAAAATGTTGTGTATGTCATTGTTTGTTCACAGGCATTACTTAATTTCCATATAACAATGCACTGTATTGCTTATCTTCCTCCAAACATTTATGTATTGTTATAAATACTTTCTTTACACTACACAGCTTTGTAGCATATGACGACTTACATAGCATTTCTTACTGTATGCCCTGTGACTGGGCCTGTGTTAGGATACTATATGGGAGTATCTGTTGTTTACATGCTATTATGGCAGTGTTCACTATAATTTCTTGTCAGCATGCCCAGTATAATAATGTACTAAATGCTCTCCTTTTATGAACAGTGATCTTGAACTTCTGCAATGTCACCAGATCTGTGGTGTCATTTGTGACTTGTGTATTTTGAGTGTTATTATATTACAGTTTTGGATGTACATGAATATACAAAACATGCTTGCCTAATACATGTGTCGAAGTAATACATCCTGTCTCAAATGACAACAAATGGCAAAATATGTTCCTTTCTGATGTGTATGACTCAACAGCTGTAGGGCTCATTTCTTCTTGTTCATACATGATGAAGTGGAGAATACAGCACTACTGTCAGTTAACACACATACTTTCCCTGTATACACATGCCATGCTCAAAAACTGCAGTCTATATGAATAGCCCTTAATATATATCCACTATCCTTGCTAACTGTTATCCTTGCTGTTATCTTAACTCAACATGTTATCACATTAATATTACATTTACTCCCCTTTCTTGCAATGTTGCATTGTGTTCCTCTCACATCCATTTTCAGCATGTCCAGTTTCAGTTATTTAAAGAAATCAGAACAGGATTAAACAATATTTTTTGTGATATAATCACAGTTGATTGCATTAACTGAGTACATTTTCACTGTTTACCCTCCCCTCATACTTACATTTGCACTATTAACATTGCATTTTGTTTACTTTCTCCCCATTTAACGTCCCCTGCATCTTAAGTTATACTCAACTTGCCCTTATTTCATATAAGCTGTCTTTACAGCTCACATAATAGGTTTGCCTACAGGCAAGCATTTTGGTTTATATTATGTGCTTATGCCATCTAGCACTGTTTTATGGCTGCCAGCACTGCTGCTGGCCTTGAAATGTTGCTTGGGAACATGTAAGCTGATGAGCAGCATGTATATTCAGTGAGAGCTCATGCTCATCACGCTAATGTGCTTGTTAATGAATCTCAGGATACAAGTCTTTAAAAGTTACTTTTTTCACAAAAAAAAATAATAATAAAAAACACTTTAAAACACTTTGACAGACCCCAAAAAGTAAAATAAACAGAATTTCACAACAGAAATGAATGTTTTTCAGTTACTTCAGACATCTCCTAAACAGACAAGACAAAATGGCACTTCTGTTTAAAAGTATGATACAGTGTCATGACCATTTGTTAAAAAATAGAACTCCTAGCTTTAAAATGACTTTCTGGAAAAGTGAGTGGTAAAACACAAACACTATTTAGAAGATAGAGGTTTTTCTCCTCAAAGGGAATTTATCAGTCCAGCAAAGGAACACCAGGTTCTTGGAAGTGTGTACTCTTTGGCAGCAGTAAAGCTCTGAAGGGCTTGGCACCCAAACTTGTCTTTTAGTCAGCTCAGCTCAAGTTGTTTGATAGTTTGGGCACATGAAAGGTGCCCTGAGGCCTTGGAAGCTGGCCGGCTGTTATATTCTTGGCAGGATATAACGCATATAGCTAACACTACTGCAGCAATGATCAAATGATGAATGTCTAGATTAACTAACTAAAATAATGGAAACTAACCATGCAAGACAAAGTACAACTAAATATCATTGTTTTTTTTTTTTTTTTGAAATTGTGAATTATTAAGATAATTTTTATAGCAACAAGAAATATATGTGCGGTTCATACAGGTGCAAACCAGACTTGAAGTTGCTCCACAAAGACTTTATAATGGCAAAAAATCTCTCTAAATAAAAAGTGAAAAGGAACCAAAACAAAAAAAATTCCTTTCAATTGCTAATGACTTAAGTTCCCTCAGGCAAAGTATGATTTCTAATGAAAATATATCTTTGCTTGTTTTAAAATGCCCCAAGAATGGGTGCTTTGTGCCAAATGAACTTGAATCTGGTTCATTCTTTTAGTTCAGTGCCTTGTCTACAAAGATGTATTTAATAATATTAATGTTCACATATATAAAGCAATTACTGGTAAGGTAGCTTGCTTGATCATAACCTGAAAAAATAAAACTGAATGAATGGGAATAACTGGGTCTACTTTAAAATCCCATTGACCAGAAGATTGATGTTTAAAATCCTGAAATGAAAATCATGAAACCTTGGAAATTCGAATGCTGGATTTTTACTAGAGTAAGTAAACTTTTGCTCAACACAACATGCCCTTTTCTCCACTGTAGTACAATCCTGGAGTTGGTATATACAGTCGGGGGTGGGGGTGGGTGGGAGGCATAGCCCCCCCAGGTGAGTTTTACTTACCTCTGTGGGAGTTTCGTTTCTATTTGGCCAAGTGTTTACTTACTCTAGTAAAAATCCAATGTTTGAGTTTCCGCGGTTTCATAATTTTCGTCTTGGGATAACAAACGTCGGTCTTCTGGGCATCGGGATTTCGAAGTAGATCCATGTGTGTGTGTGTGTGTGTGTGTGTGTGTGTGTGTGTGTGTGTGTGAGTATATATATATATATATATATATATATATGTGTGTGTGTGTGTGATTACAGATCAAAATAGTGAACACTCGCATAACTAATGTTTTTCTGCCCTATAAAGAAGAGTAAGCGCTCATTTGAGAATCCATTCTGCTTCATTCTTGTATGGAGTTTTCGCTGGTAGTCATTTTTGCAAGTTTGTGGTGCAGTGGAGTAAAGCAATTTACCCTTACCACACTGTTGTGCAAGGTTGGTATATATAAGCAGCAAGGGGTGTGGGGGCATGGGGAGCGTGTCTGTATTTGCTCTTAAGAGCATTTGCAATTTGCTAAGACACTCATCTCTCTCTCTCTGTCTATCTCTCTCTCTCTATATTGGGGAATGTCTCCCACTCTTTCTGGCAGATGCTATGGGATCTTTTATGTGTGTGTGCATGAGTGTGTGTGTATTACAGGCACTAGCATGTCTTTACAATAGTGGTATTTATGTTTGCTTGTTTACCTCTCATGTTATTAATTCAACTGAGCATTTATCTATCTTTTTCAGTTTGTGGAGCATGAAATATGACCTCTATGAGTCTATTTCTGTTTCCCTGTCTGTCTATATTTCTATATTTGCAATAAAATGTGTGTATGCGTTTAAGCTGATGATAAAGGCAAGAGTCAGCTGACTTATTTTAAATGATTATGCTACAAATAAAATGAGAATGTTATGTGTTTATACTTTCATGAAGGGTTGTAATTAAGAAGCCAGAAGATTATGTGAATAAAGCCAGTGATAAGAATACAACAGTCTGTGGTGGTTTTGTGTAACTATATGGATTTTTATCAGTTGTGACATACACATTATGCAACACTACTAATTCATGAGTACATCACAGTTCCTGCACTGTGCATCTTAAAGTAGCCAGCCAGTCTACCTGTATAATCAGTTAGTCCCCTAGTATCAGAACACCAGGCATAACTTCTACAGATATTACTTTGCCTTCATCTTCATGCTAGCATTTGCTTTATGGAATTCCTCCACAAACTGCAACATAACTACTCTGCTTTCTGCTACAACCTTTTCAGATGCAAAGGTTAAGTTTATTCATATCAGTTCCTTTATTCATTCTTTCATTCATGTTGCTAACCAGAAAAGACGTACTTGGCAGTGCCCTTTGAGTGAAGACCAAGGAGAAAAGCTCCAGTATATCAAGGTATATGTGACATGCGCATGTTGGGCAGTTATATACTTAGTAAATAAGTACATTAAACTTTGCAAAAGCAAGAAGTCAATGTGAGTAGGGCAGAATAATTCATGTACTTCTTCCTGACGCTGACTTGAAAGTTTACTTCATAATAAATGTTTAGTTCTTTTTAATAAAAATATTTCCTATGTATGCCTTAGAAGCATGAAAGACACTAACCTTGAGTAGTATCTAGCCTTTACTTAGAATGAGTCCCAGAAACCAAGCCACAAGAACTGCCTTCAATAGTTGGCTACGTAGTATGGTGTCATTCTGTGGTGATCTAGTATGTGTTAGCCTGGGATGACATAGTAGTTAAGACTTTCTATTTTGCTGGGGGGTGGCTTACACTTTCTTACCAGGGCTTCCACATACTGGCTAAAGACTTCACTGCTCCAAAGTGCCTTTTTATACAGCATTCCCCTGTTGCACTGCCCTACATCATAACTCAAACTCCAATTCAGACAACATTGTGGTGGCACTGCTCAACGCTAGGAGTCTAAATGAAATGAATCCTGAATTTGAGGCCCTCCTGCAACTCAAACACATGCATATTTGTGTGGTTTTAATGCAGTGAAAGCAATCTCTCGATAACCAGCTTTAGCACATATCATTCCTTCAGTCTCTTGTATAACTGTGAGAGAGTATTTGTATTTGTCATAAATGCCAACATCTCACATGAAAATACCCACAACTCTAACTTGGAGCTCCTGAAGATCTAAATCACAATTGACAAATCCAGCTATTACTTCATTGCTATCTATAAATCACCATCAATGCCCCACAAAGATCATGGAAATTACCTTTAAGCAATTTAGAGGATTTAATTACCCAAGCATTAAATGGAACACTTGCTCCTCTAAAAATGGATATATTCAGTGTTTCCCAGGTTTTGTTAATGCCAGTGTGCTAGACCATACTGTAAAACTACCAATTAGAGGCTGTAATAACTTTGACCTGATCCTTTATCTAGCCAGTTCCTGTATTCTGTGCCACATCTGCTCATCCCAAGTTAAATCTAACTACAAGTCAGTTATCTTCTCTGTCAGACCAGGTGGTACCACCCCACTATCACCAAATGAGACCTTCTTCAGGAGGTTTCAGCAGAGTAATCCTATATCAACTTGTAAAAGACTGATGAAAAATTCTTACCATGGACCCAGCTGAGAGGGCTGCTGCATTCACCTATGGGTTTTACCAACAGCTAAACAGCTGCAAAGACAAGTCTGTACGTGTCCACTCTAAATATAATAGCAAATAAGTAAATAGTAAATACGAGAATATACCTCTTTAATGGAATTCATGTATTGATAAACTGTATAAGAAAAAGGATGAAAAGTTGTAAGAAATCCATAACTATGTTTTGTGAACAGTCTTGGTTAAGACATCCAAACATTATTAGGTTCTCTGGGATAAGTAAAACAATGCCATGCAGTCTTTTGCCTAATAGGTTAGGACCGTACATTCCAAGTAGTATATGGATGCTTCCTGCTTTCAGAATTCAATGGGTCTTCATTTTTATTTTAAATATAAGTGGTTATCTACCGTTTGTTTTGGGAAACTTGTAATGGTACATTGTACCAACAAAGTTTTCATTGTGTACAATTTCTATGCTACCTGTTGATGTATGTATGAGTTTGACCACTCCTGCAAATCATGTAACCTTTAGGAGTGATGTCTTACCTTGGTATATTTGGCTTTAGCCAAGTTTTAGTTATAACTGTTCCAAAGAGAATTAATATTTTATTTTTAACCATTTTGCCCTAATATGTGTGACTTTTAGGCCTTATTTTGAAGACCATTGCCGAGTTTATGTGTTATCTAACAGAGTATTATTAAACTGTGGCCTAGGAATAGTACAGATATCCCCACCAAAGAATATTAAGCAAACTGTATGATAAGTTACATGGCTAGCAGATAAATACAGGGTTATCGAAACTTATTTATTTCTCTACAGATTTTCTTTAATTGTGTGTAATAATGGAAAGAATATGAATACATTAATTGCTAGCACAGATTGAAGAACTGCAATGCTAAGTTTAGTTCTGATAGTAAAACTAATTATTTGTGCACATGTGCAATTATAACAGTATTAAATGTGAAACTTTGTAAGGCTGGGAAGTGAATCATGAGAATAGTTGCAAGTAACACGGCAAAAGGGAAAATGCTTTCAGGTAGCTAAGATCTAGGAGGATAGCTTTGGAATCATAGCAGAGACTGGCTATTAAAGAAGGTGACATCACCTTGTTTTGATTTAAGTGTTGCATTAGGAGGAAGGTAAAAAGTGTATGGGTGTGATTAGAGTCTCGTTATAATGTTTCAAAACACAACTGGGTCATTTACATGACTTCAAGTTGTCTGTACAGAGCAGGAGGGCCTTGAATAATTAGTCTGTGCCTTGCCACTATTATTGATGCATTCATATACAATAAACAGAAAAAAAAACGGCTAATTGTATAGACCTTGAGAGATATTAGATGAGCTACACAGAGTAGGTGAATTGGTTATTATGGATACTGCCTATTACAACAGTAAGATATTTACCATGCTAGAGGATTATATTTTTTTTAATAAAACAAGTTTATTTAAGATCTATAAACATGATATACTGTGCTGTTGACATAAGCTTAGTTTCTCTGTGCACTACTTTCACTCTAAATATGACTTGTCTAAGGCTGAGAAGCCTGTAATACTATATTTTTTACATCCTCTACATGCATAAGAGGATACAGACCTTTTCTTTTAATCCAATACCATCTGTTAATCTGTCCATACTGGAACTGATTGTTGTTATTTTGAACAATGTATTAAATCTATTGTTGTGCTCCATTCCATGTTAGGTTCAATACACTTTTCAGTTTGTAGATAAGATTAAGGATGTAGTCATCAAGCTTAAATGTGAATTAGTGACTTTGAAATTAAAGCATTATACACTATTATTCCATAGGATGAAGGCAAACTGTAATGTCACTGACATACATCAAATGGAAATGGGTACAGCTGTACTGATACTGATTCTTCATAATATACTTTTTTACCTTTTTCAAAGGAACTACTTTAAGCAGTAGTCTGTTGTAACAGTGGGGATATTATAGGTTCATAGGTTCATAGGTAGGTACTAGGCTATTGGCCCTAGGGCCTATATAAACCTAGCCAAATGGTACCCTGGCTTTTGCCACCTAATAAAATTATTTTCCTGTGCCCCTGTCGGGCAGAGCCACAGAAGTGATCCCTGGGGTGAATTTCCTATCTCCCATCCAATCATCAAGATTTTTCTTGAAGAGTGCTAATGAGGAACTTTGTTTGATATAGATAGGTAGTTTGTTCCAGAGTATGGGAAGTCTCTGAGACAGGAATCTATCCCTCCAGCATGTTCTGTTTATTGTTGTGACAAGATTTAGGTCCCTAGAGCATGTAGCTCAGAGGGATTGGGATTTCTTTACGTGGAGCATGTCCAACAGCTCTGGGTTTGACATAGCTTTGTATGTTAGGCAGAGATCGCCTCTGAGTAGGCGATATGCGACAGAGTAAATCTGGAGTTTTTTGAGATGGTCTACATAGGGCATCTGTTTGAGGCCAGTAATCCTCTTTGTAAGATATTTCTGTGGCCTTTCCAGTTGTTGTAGATATCTTGTGAGGTACATACCAAAAGGGGCGTTGTACTCTATAATGGGTCTAATGAGTGATGAGTAGAGGGGAACAATGACCTCTTTTTCCTGGATGAGAAACCTTTTGTTATGAGGTGTACCATGTAGAAGGATTTTCTGACTACTGTGGCGATGTGATTATCAAAGGAGAGACTACTGTCCACCTGTGTCCCAAGGTTTCTTATCACACTTTCGGTGTTACGTAGACTACCGCCAATGTGGTAGTTCATGGGTACAGAGTTTTTACCAAAAGGGATGACAATACACTTTTTGGCATTGAGCTTGAGGCCATGGCTTTGACACCAGGCATCTGCCTCAGTGAGGCCCTTTTGTAGGATGTCCACATCGTTAGGAGATTTGATTATTTGTTAGCCAAAGACCTTCTGTGTTAGCCTGTACGTCAGAGAAGTAGATACCAAACAGGAGAGGACCTAGGACTGAACCCTGTGGTACTCCATTTGTCACTGGTCTGAAGTTGGATTTAGAGTCTGCTACTTTCACAGTGTAGGTTCGGTCAGTGAGCCAGTTGGCAACCCATCTTGTGACATAGGGATTTATACCTAGTTTAGTGAGTTTGTCTATAATTCCAGAGTGGGGGATGGTGTTGAAAGCCTTGGCGAGATCTAGATAGGCTGTGTGTACCACCTTACCCTCATCTACAGCTTTGGTGACCACTTCAAAGAAGTCTATCAGGTTTAGGAGACATGATCTGACTTTTACAAACCCGAACTGGGTAGGGTCCAGAGTTTGGAGATTAGCAATGTCATTGTTTATAAGTTCCATGATGATACGCTCCATAGCCTTGCAGACCAGGCTTGTCAGGCTAATGGGGCGGTAGCTCCCGGGGTCTGTGATGGCTCCCCCTTTGTGGAGTGGGATAACCATTGTTGTGCACCATTCAGTGGGCACAAAGCCTGAGGTGAGGCTATGATTGAACATGGTACTTAAGTGGGGTGCCAGTTTCTTCTGTAGTTCATGAAGAACGCAGCCTGGGATGTTGTCAGGTCCCATGGATGCTGTATTCTTGGCTTTGGAGAGTGTGTTTTTTACCTGTGCAGTCGTGATTACAGGTACTTTGCATTCTTCTGGTATAGAGATGGGCCCTTTAGGGAATGAGAGAGGGAGGGATAAAGTTAGCACTGAACCTATCTGCCAGGATGTTGGCAATATCAGTTGGTTTTATATATTTAGTGCCATTGTGCTGTTACTCAGAGCAGATCTGAGTGTTGCCATTGAGATTCTTGACATAGCTATAGAATGCTTTGTGGTTGTCATTAGAATCAGTGGTGATTTTGTTTTCGTAACTAGCTTTGGAGGATTTTATGAGGGATCTCAGCTTCTTACTGAGGCTGACCACGGAGTTCCTCCAATCATGGGATTTTACTCTTTTTTGCAACAGTTTCTTTCTTCTGTTGTAGCGTTTGTTTATAGCAGGGGACCACCAGATTGGCTTCCTATTTTTGGAGGATAGCATCTTGGCTCTGTTAGGGATTGCACGATCCATGTGGTTCTAAGTTTCTTTCTAATTCAGTTTTCACTCACCATGTTGTCACCTATTTTCACTGTATACATGAAACTAGAGGTCAGGAGGATTTAAATGGATTTTAGTATACATCAATAATACAACATAAAAAAATACTGGTAAGACATTCATTTCGATATTTGCATTTTTCTAAGTGTAGAGATTATAAGGACTACTGTATCAACAGACTGCAAACTAGAATTTATAACAAAATTCAGAGCAATGTTAACATTCATTTTTTTCTAGTTCGCATCCTTACAAAATGAAAATGAACATGGTTAAAGCCAGTTTGTTTGAGTATACAAAGTAGTAAATAATAATTTTGAAGATAGGTGTAAGGCAGTCATGTCCTTCGTAACAGACATTTGCAATAAATTAGTAGATTGTTTTTAACCAATTGGGTTGTGGTTATATGAATATTCTGATTAAATGTAATAGACATAAATAAAACACTTAACACCTGAGCAAATGATGTTCATCATGAGTTCTTTGAGTATAAATATTCACAGTAAAATGGGATTATAATAATATTATATTATATATAGTATTAATCTACAGAAATTTGATTTTGGTGCATTTGTCATGAAAAAGAAAGCTGAGAGATCCCCAAGAATTTACACATGGTAAAGCATATTCTGTTAACAGAAAGAAGGTTGTTACAACTAATTTGTGTAATTGCAAAACAAAACAGACAGAGAATGCAACCAATGCAGAGGCATATCGATATTTTGTTTAGAAAAGGAAGCTATATCTCCCCTTCCCTTTCCTTCTTATGCGATAACAGATTAGCAGAACACATCAAATATGTCAAGTGTCACCAGAAGAAACTCACTCCATAAGAATGACTTACCTCAGAGGAATCAACTATAACATGAACAATAAACAGTGTACAGCGTGGAACCATAGAAGTCATGGTCAGTAAGAAAGCAGAATGATCTGCAGCAGTTAATGAGAAGGAAACTTTCTGTATATCAAGTATTTAATTTGAATTCTGTTGTTCTTTTGTTTACTGAATTGAAGTGAATATTTTAATCAAAGGGCTCATTTTGCACTCTGTTAAAGTCAACAATTAATAAGAATTTAGTAGAACTGAAACTTTTTATGCATTAAATGAATTTGCATCACCTGCTAAGTGAATACTCTTAAAATATGTAAATTAATTTCCTTAAAAGAAAACATGCTTTTAATCTTTTTGTACTAAATATGTTTTTTCTGCCGCACAGATTAGAGCATTTCTGAGTACACTACGTTACAAAATGCATTCTAACCTTACTGTTGCAGAAAGAACTGTTCTAACTACTTTATATTAAAAAAGAATTAAAAATAATGAAAGCAGATAAAGTTAGGAGTGTAGTGCTTATGCACACTACATAGTATATTTTGGGAATTGCAGAGTTTGTTGCAATATGCTGAAAATTATAATGAGCTTACTCTGATATCAACAGAGCTTACAAACAAATAGATAGTGCATTACTAGCTTTGATGTTCTCAAACTGTATTTCCATTGTATGATTTTCTTTCTGCTGAACAGGCCAGAACACCAGTATTTTTAGAATTTTCAAGATTAAAAGGTCTCTTATTACTCTACTGTTTAGATCAACTACGTATGCATCTATTTCAAAGGCAGACCCATTACCTGTTTTGACTGCCAGACTACTTATGAGTGCAAGAAACAATATACTATTTAAGGGATTTGTGGCATTTTTTTTTAATTATTGAAGAAATTTTAATTTTCAGTGGTAGGTTTCTTTATATTGATAGTAAAGAATATATACACAGTGATATCCCAAAATGTTCATTTAGAAATGATTTCCGATTACGTGCACAATACCAACTTTCACAGAGCTATTAATGTGACCCTGTTATATAACCTCTTGGACTCAATACTTTCTAACAAGTCCTTTTATTTAAAGAACAAATATTAACAAGTTATTGGTATAACTTTGGTGAAGCTGTAGTATCATTATTTGTACATTTTTGCTTGTTAAGTGAGAGGAACAATACATTTTTAATTCATTATATATATGAATAGAATTTATTTCTGTATATCATTTATAGATTTCCTTGTATGGCAATGAAGTGAAATTGAACTAGAGATTTTTTGAGTGAAAAATGCAACATCGTCTCTTGTTTTCACAGGTAAATGATGGTGAGACAATATAGATTTTCTGGAGTTTTTGACAATTTACTTGGGTAGAAATTTCAGCAAAGTCTGTTCTACAGTATATGATAAATCCACTTTTATTAACACCTATTTACATGCACAAAGTGCCCCCATCAGTTTGTTAAATTGAATGTATTTAAGGTTCAAGCCATCAGATTATTCAAGTTGATTTCTGAGAAGAAGTTATTCGCGTACGTATGTGTGGGTGTGTGTTTGTGTGTTTCTGGATAAAGGCTACAAAAGTGATATGGTTGATGATTTTTTCTGATGTTGTCGAGGTAAAAAGGAGCCTTGTAGCTAGAATTCAGAAATGCTTTGTACAATGGGGAAGCCTTAATTTGGAAGTTTGCCCCATTGTGCTAAACCTTTCCAGTTCAGAGATGACTCTACCACTAAGGTTTTCCCCTTTCATGTCCTCAGTGCACAGGGCAGTCTCTTAGGCAGAGCAGTATGAAAATGCTGCATTGTAGAGGAGTGGCTAATGCTAATTATACAACGACCCCCCCCCCCCATTAATATTCAGAAATGTGCATGCCGATTGGCCAGCGTGCACGTTTTAAATCAGAGTTATAGTATTGGAAAAAGGTCCGGTCGCCCGGACTTTTTCCATTACTATAACTCTTTTTTTACAGCAATAGGGAATGCAAGGTCTCCGTTGCTTCACACTGTCTCGCTATGTTAAACTCGTTTAACATAGCGAGACAGCTTGTAAAAAGCAACGGAGATCTTGCTTTCTCCGTTGCTTTTTTATAAACTGTCTCGCTATGTTAAATGGGTTTAACATAGCGAGACAGCTTTAAAAAAAGCAACAGAGAATCTCCGTTGCTTTTTATAAAGCTGTCTCGCTATGTTAAACCCATTTAACATAGCGAAACAGTTTGTAAAAAGCAACGGAGATCTTACTTTCTCCGTTGCTTTTGCCCACAGCTCTGATGTACTGCATAGGCATACGCATGCGCAGTACATCAGAACTGCCGCAGAATACCAGACAGCTGCAGAAGGACAGCAAGGAGGCATTATACAATGCCATTATTTAAGAAAAGTAATTTTTTTTTTCTTAAATAATGTCATTGTATAATAGCAATAACCCACTTCTGGGTGTGGGTAATGCTGGATTTACTCAAGTTTGGCTTTGTTTGGCCACTCGGGCTTCGCCCTCATGACCAAACCACACTAACCATGGGTAAATCCAGCATTACCCACACCCAGGCGTGGGTTATTGCTATATTAGTAATGTGGTCTCCCTGTGAAGTTTCCATGGCTTCTTATTTGCTCACCTAAGTGATTCAGAGAATTGCTCAGCTGAGAGAAATTTTACTGTAGGAAGAAAAACGGATCACCATATTAATATGGCTGTTGCAGTACAGGTAAGTTCAGAAAACACATTGGAGGTGATATGTGTGTATGTGTGCTCGCGTACGTATGTGTGGGTGTGTGTTTGTGTGTTTCAGTGTGTGTTTAAGAGCATGAATGGAGCTGAATCAATGCTTGTGTGTGTGTGTGTGTGTGTGCATGTGTGTGTGTGTGTGTGTGTGCGCGCGCATGTGTGTGTTTGAACATGAGCATCTGAATGTGTGTGAGAGTGTATGGAGTTGCCTTTGCTATCGAGATGCATGGGCTACTAGAGAGAGCACTAACAATGTTAGGACTGCTACTATGTGATTCAGAGACAAGTTGTGCACCAATAATAAAGTCTTTTTCATTGGAGCCATACATGTCTCTGAAGCATAGTTTCTTGCCATCATGTTAACTGCCCAACAATTGGGCAAGAGTGAACAGAAACCATTTTTCTGAATCCTAGGGTGTATATAAACATATTTTGATGATGATTGATGGTGAATTTGCTGGTTACTTCCAGGGTAGGTTTAGTGATAGTTTCTTTTTAAGACTACTGCTTTGATTCCTTTAATATTTGACAGGTCATTGATAACACCTGAATGATTTTGCAGGATAATCCAAAGTTATACAAAAAAGTGGGTAATATCCCCCATTTACATGCAAACAGATTACAAATCTGAAGGTCTGGTTTGAAACGAAACCACAGAAAAATGGTGGCATTTTATGAACTCCAAAAAAGTGGAACTTATGCCCATGTTTTTGTTAAGTACAAATGTTTCATTTGTGTAAACCTTTATATGAATTTGTCTCACTTACAAAAAATAATATCAGCTGGAGCACACTCTGTAATAGCAGGCATGTAGTATATCAGGCTGCCTGTGACAGGTGCAAGGTGTTAACATCGGTAAAACATCCTAAAGTCTATCACAGAGAATTTATGAACATTTTTATGATACTGGAACTGAACAGGGCACAGATAATTTACATGAACATTCTCTGGTATGTTCCCTGTTCAGAAATGTTTGCTTATTTTTACTAGATGGTGTTACTCAGAATTCTAGAAACCAAAGAGCTGCATTGACAGTTCGGGCTGCAAGCCATAGCAAGTCCTGGTTTGAATGACTGACTAAATATTAAGTGTGTACTGAAGACAAAAGCAGAACATTTTTAAATTTGAGCATTGAAAAGAAAACAGCAAAAAATTGAATAGCTCCTTGCAATATGTTTATGTATTATTCAGGTTCTAATTGGCAATCTTTTTGTCAAGTTTTTCACTAAATTATATGTACATAGTAATGGACAATACTTCATTCTTATAAGGTATTAAATAAAGAGACAAAACTACTATATAATTTCAGCATAAGATATGTATTCTTTGTGGTGTGTTCATTAGTGGTTTCTGGTCTTGGTATACACTTTTCAGGATATTTGGAGTGTTTACTGAAGGTGAGATGTTACAAAAGAAAGCATCTGAAACAATTTGTTTGGAAACAGAACACAACTGAGTGAATAGATGTTGGTCAGTCACTAGTGGTCCACTTTTAGTATTAATGTAAATTACAGAGCCAAGAAATAAGCCTGTCAGAATAGTGTTTAACATTTTCAGTGGAATGAAAAGCTATAAGTTTTATGGTAATTAGAAAATCTTAACAAGTAACACTAGAATTTTAGACATCATGGGAGAACTTTCTTGGTATTTTAAGAAAAAGGACATGAGGAATTTCATTTTCCTGTGGGTTATGCAGTGCCTATCAGCACTCGGGTATTAAACTCTTTTTTGTTGTTCTTAGCATTGGTAGGACATTTGATACTGATATTACATGTATCATTGACTGACAGGAAAAAAAATGGTATTCTATGGAAGTGCAAACGACAAAACTTCAACTTTAGTATCATGTGAATAAAAAGATCATTAGAAAAAAATATCATGTTTGGCAAGGTTGAAGGTCAGTATAAAAGCGGAAGATCTGCAGTACAATGGACTAATAGAAGCACTGCAATGATGGATGTTCCTCTGTCAGTGACTATACATCTAAGAGAAGACAGAACACAGCTCAGGTCAACTAACCATTGAGTTGCCATGAGTCGATATTGACTAGCTTGTATGCAACAGCAACAATATGCAGGCGAGTTCAATTATTATTAATTTATGCTAAGTTACAGTATTGGAGATGGCCATGCTTAAATAGACTGAGGTTTTTTAGGAATACTATTTACATTTCTAAGTGTCCCTTTTGAAGATAAATGTTCATTGGCATTTTCTCAATGGTGTTTCTTTTAAGAGATGTGGCCACATGTTCTCCTGATTGCTTGTTAATCTGTCTTTGGTTAACATGAAAGTCTGCATTCTTTGGACTAGAGCATGTTTCTTAACTAGAAGGTTTAGCCTGTTTATAGAGTTTGATCATGATAGTTTTCTAGATGTTGTGGGTGAACTTTGCAAGAACTGATGTTTCTAATCGGAATATTACATCTGGCACACATGATGAGAGGTGCATATTTGTGTCAAGCAGTAGATCATACTTTATTTGTGAGTTTATTTGAGTTTAATGCAGTAACAGAAAGACAATCTTATTAATTCTGGTTTCTGCATAATTTGGGGAGGGGGCTTCCTGGGAGGCTGTTATGTGTACAGTACCACTGCGTTCTATACAGTTAAACTGTTTAATGTTTTTGCTTTTTATTATGTACTGACACTGTGTTCAGTTGCGCAATGTGCTTAGATTATAAACACTGCAGTAAATGAATGTATTTTGTAACTTCAAGGAACTGGAATTACTACATTCTTGAGATATTTATTTAATTTTTTTATTGCAGAGGGTCTTGCCTTGAAGCTTATGTCTAGCAATGAACTGTGGCAGCCTTATTGAGCCCATGTTGTGGGAGCATAGCAGTGCCAATAGCAGTTTAGGCGACTGCAATTTCAGTGGAAATGTTTTGCCAAAAGCCCTTTCACCAGTAGTGAACAATTCCCTTTTCTTCACTGCTGTGTGACCTTAAGAGTATGTGCATTTCATTTCATAGCTGGGGGGGGGGGGGGTGCCCATCTGTGCAAAATTTTTACTCCTAGTTTTAATGAAAGTGCTCTTGGTGAAACATTTTCAGTGTTTTTTGCATTCAGGGAAAGTAGTGTTGATCTATCAACATGAATGCCTTTACTGCTATCCAGTTTTTAGAAGTACAGCCTTTTTTTATGCCAGAGTTTGGCTTGACTGTCCACTTCATAAGAGCTAACAAGGTGCATTGGGAAGCAAATGGACCAATAATAGTTTGCATATTTGGTAAGTTATGGCCTTATTTCTTGCCCCTTTTGTGGTGATATTCTTGAAGGTTGCATGGGCAATTAGGCATGGTCCAGGAAGGGAGTTCAAATTCTAGCCCTGGGAAAAAACACCCCTGGACTCCCTCTTTTACTCTGCTGTTCCTTTTATATTCAGCCTTCACTGGGGCTGTAAGGCTATACAAGGTCACATCTTCCACCAATACAGTGTCTCCCTTCTAGGACAGAATCATCAGTCCTCCGTTGCAATGTCTCATACTCCCGAGTTACTAACTGAATCTGGATAGCCAGGGATGAAGTGGGCTTTAGCCCTCTGTGTCATAGCATGCATTGATGGCACTTATTTCTTAAATTCATAATATGTAGCACTTCAGTCTGGATCAAAATACTGTCTAGAACTTAGTTCCCCTTTACATTATGATGGAATTATTTAATGATAACCAAACTATTAAGCATTTTAAAGCTGTCTACTGAGGCATAGCTGGCAACATCATGTGGCAGTTTATCCTATGAAATTGGCAGAGTCTAAATTATACACCTGTCCATATCTGGGTATAGTTAATGGATGTTTTGTTCTTGTACTAAAATTAATTATTTTTCTCAGGTGAAGTATTGCATATTTATCCAAATTTAAGAAAGTTTTTTAAAATACCTGGAGTGTTTACATTTCTGCTGTTGCATTACTCTTTCCTTCTTATTGTCATCTATTTATACCACAGTACATACATACATACAAATAGTTCAAGCATGGGCATTAATGCCCTTCTAACCTGCCAATACACACAAACAGTTGTGTCCAGAATGTGTCCAGGCTGTTCTTAAAAATATCTAAACTAGTGCTTGCCTTAATGTAATTTAGTAAAATATCCCATCTATCAACTACTTTCTCAGAGAACCAATTTGTACACATACCATTCCTATAGAATCCCCTACATAGGTTGTCTGGTGATTCTCTAATACTATAACCCCAAACATTCCCAGAGATAGTTGTCTCTATATGCCCTGTATAACTAAATAAGGGCTCCCCTTAAATACCTATATGAGACAATGCACAAGTTCAGATATTTTAGACTTTCATAATAGCTTAAATTTTCACTTCCATGGGCGCCCTTGGTATATTTATTTCTGCTATACTCTTTCCAGTTTACTCATGCTTGTCTTCTTATGTGGTTTCTGTATTGCTACTCCATACTCATGTTTGGGTCTAATGTAACTAACAAACAATAACCTCATCATTTCTGATTTCCTAGACTTTATAAATCTTTTTGTACAATCTATAGTTCAATAATTATCATTAACCAACTGAGTGATATGATTAGAAAAGCTCAAAGCTGGATCTACACTTTCAATCACTGTGTGCTCTATTAAATATTTACCTTTTAATTTATGTGTCCCAAATCTTGTATGTTTATGATCAATTTAGGCAGTTCGTTTGCAGACATGCCCTATCTGTAACACGTGTATTTAGTTGACCAGTTTCAGACTGTAGAACACCTCAGATGAAAAAGATCTAAAAGATATAATCTAAACAAGTAAGGGCCTAGGACAGAGCCCTGTAGGACACCCTGACTGTAACTAAGAATTTCACCTGTCCAATTGCTGTATGATACTTGCCATGCAGCTATCTATCTTATCAAGAGTACATTAATACCTAGTTGTACTAATTTATTGATCAATGTTTTGTGTATGACCCTATCAAATGCTGAAGTTAAATCTATATAAATTGCATCACAACACAATATTTCATTCATAGCTGTTATTACATCGTTATAGAACATGTTACAGGTGGTAATAGATCTGATTTCAACAATGATATCAACAGTTAGGGTATTAAAAACAGCAAATAGATATAATCAATTTATGTATGGTTAAAATGTCAATTAGAAATAAACAAGATGTAAGTTTAGAGATGTATGTATGTGTGTTTGTGAATGTTTGCATGTGAGACAAAGGTTAGACCACCAACACACATATGGGTTTGAAAATCAATAAAAAATAAAATATGTATCTTTTTTCTGCTAATGTTAATAATGCATGTTTCCCTTTTTGTTTTTCTCAGTAACATATTTTATATGGCACCACAACAAAGATTCTCAGTACCTCGTCTTACATATTGACAGAATATCAACCAATGCTGTTTTGCCTATACATTTCCTATTCGTACACTCTCTCTCTCTCTCTCTCTCTCTGATTTCCTGAGCAGTATAGTCTACCAGCGCAATGTTAAGTTACAATTATTATGTTTCAGAGTGCCTTGTATCTCATCATCTCACTTGTCCACTTCAATTCAAGACTTCTCGAGTAGATTGCAAACACATTTTCACTCTGCTCTATGTTATGTTGCTTATCTTCCTCCATAGTCCCTTCTACAAGTTCTCTTAACAGTTTGAGTTTTATGTAATGTACTAAGTGTTTGCGTCATCCTTATTTATTGAACTTTCCTATTTTCATTGAATCCCGCTTCTTAAATAAACAAAATCATGTACTGTATTACATGTTCGCCTCAGGGAGCACATGCCTGCATCTTCCTGTTTCTGACTTTTCTTCCCTAATTCTTATGCAGTACCTTTTCTAAACACATACAGGTTAAGACTCTAATCTCTTCTGTCTGTCTTTTTCTGTACTTTTCCATTTCACAATCTATAATAATCCCCAGTTTGTGAACATGAATATTGGCAATACAATAGAACATAAATTGTTACATTTTCAACCACTGCACTCTGAAGAGACGTTTTACCTAAAATCGATCTAAGCTTGATATAGGTGCCCTTTTCTTTGAAATGGTATGTGTGCACTTTAGACTTGATTACTTAATTTGGGGTATTGAAGAGTAGTCATGCATAGCATGTAAACCTTCTGTTTATGTGATTGAGGATTTTGTGATCAGTTTTGAAAACATTATTCTACAATTCAGTATTTATTGGCATTTATGTTTTGATAGGTATCTACATTCATAGACCTTGTTTGAATACACAGTAGCTTCCCTCCTTAAGAAAGGTAGTAAATTGTATGAACTTATGCACTGATAACATTCATATAGCACTTATCACTCAAATAAAGCATAGCATCCTTTATGATGTGAGACAAACCATGAGTTCTGACTGAGAGTGCTACTGAAACAACTCAAAATATAAATTGATAAGCATATTTTTTGGCACTTCTTTCCAAAGTTCTACAGTATCCTAATTGTTTTTGCTTGATTGATTTAGATCTATAATATTTGCTGGCTTCTGATCTGTGCTGAAAGTGCTATTTTTCTGAGTTGAAAGTGCTATTTTTCCTCTACCCTGCCCTCCCTATTGGTGTTTTCTTTTTATACCTGGTGGCTTTGCAATTGCCCGCCCCTACTGTATATTTGATCTGTGACACTCCTCCCAGTCTAGTGTCTTTAGCTCATTCTACCTAATACAGAGAGAAAAAAATGTGCACTTTATACATCTGCTTACTGTGTTTGTGTTTCTTCCTACTTTATTACTTATTTTGCTTTTGCTGCCTGTTCTTAAAAGTACTTAATAGCATTTATTCTTCTGCATTTATTACTGCTTATTAGTTGCCGATTAAATTGTAACTGTTATTCTAAGCCTTTGGATTATGCACTTGGGCTTCAGACCAGTTGTTTCACATTAGGGAGGTTTGTGGTCTGCACTGTTGTGGCAGGACAAGTAGCTTACATCCTTCTGAGTTGGGAGTTGTTGATTGAAGGCTTAGTGTCTGTACTAAAGTATATTAGCTCTGGTTTAAGCACTTAGGCTTTGGGCCAGTTTTTTTACATTAAGAAGGTGTGGTCTGCACTCTTGTGGCAGGCTGGATTCTCCCCTTCTGAGCTGGGAATTTCTGGTCACAGGCTTATTGTGCCTGCTTATTTGAACTGTTTCTTTCTGAAATTGGTGTGCCTTGTTGTTGTAGCATAGACCAGAATCAGGCCTGCTGAATCTAGCTTTGTTTGTATAACTTGAGCACTGACCCAGGCCATCTTTTTTTTGGAGAAGGTTCCCCTGCACCCTAGCAGCAAGAGTGTGCAGTTAGAACTTGTTTGATTGAAGACTGCTGGAGCAGGGCTCAGTTTTGAGCTTTTTCTGGTTAATTGGATAACTTGTTATAAATTGCATTTTATTTATCGGCTTTTACTGTATTTGTGTTTCTTCCTACTTTATTACTGGGGGCATTGATGACAACTCTGATCTGAGATATATAACAATAAGTATCCTTTTCTGCGCATTTAAAGAGTTTTTTGATTGTATCTGCTTTATTTTCTGTAAAAATCAAAAATATATACTTGTTTACTGCCTTTCTAAGCTAGTATAGTCCAGTTTTCAGGTTAAGGGCTGAATTCAGGGCTGTGTTACAAATCTCTGTGTTTGCCCATACCTTACTTGGATAGAAGGAAGTTTCACCTGTGAGAGAGGGGAGCTTTGAGCAGCCTATCTGTCCCTGGAGGAGTAGTTTCAGCCCAGAAATTAGTAGTTTATTGGCCATTTTGAGCTAATTTCTATCTCTTACATTTCCTTGCTATAAATACCGCATTTGCCCAGTTTTGCACACCAGACAGCGTCGGTTAACTAGGGTATAACTATTCCCGGCTCCACAAAGTCTCCTCTTCAATTTTTCCCTTGGAAGTAGACAAACTTTCAGCTTAAGCACTCAAGCCATTCATTTCTCAGCCCAGCACTTGCTCAAAACTCATAGCAAGCACTTATAAAGCCTAGCACTAGACCCTCCTATACTAAAGGACAAGGCTCTCTATTCAACCTTACCAGCCATTCAGTAAAACAGTTCACTGTAACTATCCAGGCATGTCCAAAGGGCAATTTCAGGCATACTCTCCAGTCCAGCTGGTGAATCTGGGCATTTTGAGGCAATGTTACAACTGCCTCATGTATACAGACAACCCTCTCCTCCTGCCACCAAACACTAATACATGTGAGAGATGCAATTATACAGCCAAACTGGAGGCTAAGCTCTCAACCCAAGGCTGGATCAGACAGTCAAGAGGAGAAGGGAAATACTTGCATCACACCACCAGTCTCACATAGACCCATTAAACCAGCACCATCAAAAAACACACATAAATAGATGAAAACATACTCGGAGGCTCTAAATAAAAATCTGCAAAAGCAACAGAGACCTCCAAAGCAGACACCCAAGTAACTTCCACCCCCCAACACAAATCATGAAACACATAATTCACAAAACCAGTGTGCCATGTAATCACAGCCCTTAAGGCAAAATAACATACCCAACATACTAGTAATAGGTGACTCTATTGTCAGGCACACTGACGTCCCACTCACTAGACTGAATAAGGAGAAGGTTACTGTTAGCTGCCTGTCGGGTGCCAGGATCTGCCACATAACACAAGCACTCAGGTCACTCCAGAACAAGTACAAATACGACTCTGTCATTGTCCATGTTGGTGTGAATGACCTAAGCCATACCTCTCTGGACTACATGAAAAGAGACATGGAATAGCTCTTTGATCTTGTAGTCCAGTCCGGTATGACCCTGAGTAGCATCCTGCCCTCACCAAGAATGACCGGTGGTATAAAGAAATAATTATCAATTTCAACAATTGGCAGAGTTTCTGGTGTCATTCAAAGGGGATCCAGTGTCTGTCTGCCTGGGATGACATGCTCGACAAGCCACGCTGCTTCGCTAGAGATGGCTTGCACCTGTCACCCTTAGGCTTTTGAATACTGGCCACTGCTCTTGCCACCCCCATAGTGCCTTTTTTAGGCAAGGCTCAAAAGACAAACCCACTGCCATAAATAGCACAAGTAACAAAAAACTGAGGGTAATGCTACTCAAGGCCAGAAGTCTAAACCTCAAAATGCATACACTCGAGGCACTCGTAAGTATGGAGAAAATCAATATATGTATTGTAACAGAAACCTGGTTTAAGGCTCTAGAGAGCACTCCAGCACTACCAGGTTACAACTTATACCATATATTTTGGACACAGAACCTGAACTGAAATACAAAAGGTGGGGGCGTATCCATATTCATCAACGATACCCACACCTCCAGGTTAGTGGCACAGCACGATGCTTCAGAGATCATCCTCGTGGAACTAACAATGGGCAAAACTGCAATTCAAATTGGGAATTGTAGCTTGTTACAGATCACCCACAATGTCCCAGGACCCCCATTCCAGATTTTTGGAAACACTGGAAAATATAAAGGTCCTACCAAACACCCTAATATTGGGTGATTTCAATTACCCAAACATTAACTGGGAGAACTACTCAAGTACTAACTCCCTTGCCCAACATTTCCTAGAATTTATAAACTTAAACACCCTGGATCTACTGGTCAACACTCCCACCAGAGGTGACAACATATTGGACCTGGTCATCACCAACATGGGCGACTGGTGCTCCACACTGGAGGTCAACCCCTCACTGGTTAGATCTGACCATAAACAAATCACTTTGGATATCCACATTCTGCCCCCACCCCCAGACAAGGAAACCACTGTGAAAAACTTTTCAAAAGCAAACTTCATGTTACTTAAGACCGAGGTGGAAAGTTTCAAAGCCCCCATGCTAAAGGATCACATTGTCCAAGCTGCAAAATCCTTTACTAATGCATTCTACGGGCCCCTACAAGAATGCATGGATCATGCTATCCCAGGAAAAACCAAGACTCACTCCTCCAAGAAAAGGAAACCAGTCTGGTGGACTCCTGACATAAAAAAACTATACAATAGAAGGAGGAAACTAGTACAGAAAAGAGTAAAATCCCAAGAAGGGAAGACATCTCAGTATGAGCAAGGAACTACAATCCCTCATAAAATCATCCAAGGTGAGTTTCGAAAGAAAAAATTGCCAAGGACTCCAAAGATAACCACAAGGCATTCTTTAGCTATGTCAAGAATCTAAGTGGCAATGCTCAGATCTGCTTTGAGTTAGTGCAGAATGGTACAAAATACACTGAACCGACCAATATTGCCAAAATCCTGGCAGACAGGTTCAGCGCAAACTTCACCCCCCTCTCACCCCTAAAAGGGCCCATAACCATACCAGAAGAATATAGAGCCCCTGAAATCACAGACACTCAGGTTAAAATAGCCCTCTCCAAAGCCAAAAACACAGCATCAATGGGACCAGACGGTGTCCCAGGCTGTGTCCTACATGAGCTCAAAGATGAACTAACCCCTCACCTAAACACGCTGTTCAAACTCAGCCTCTCCACAGGTTACGTACCCATAGAGTGGTGCACAGCAACAGTTATTCTGCTACACAAAGGTGGACCCACAACAGACCCTGGGAACTATCACCCTATAAGCCTGATTAGCTTGGTCTGCAAGGCTATGGAGCGCATCATCATGGAACTCATTAACAGAGACATTGGGAACCTCCAAACACTGGACTCCACCCAGTTCAGCTTTGTTAAGTCTGGTGGACTTCTTTGAGACAGTTACCAAAGCTATAGATGAGGGAAAGGTGGTACACACAGCCTACCTAGACTGCGCAAAGGCCTTCGACACCATTCCCCATTCTGGTATTATAGACAAGCTCACCAGCCTGAACATAAACCCTTACATCACAAGATGGGTTGCCAACTGGCTTATGAACAGAACCCACATGGTAAGAGTTGTGGGAGCTAGGTGTGACTCTAAACTGGTTACAAGTGGCATTACCCAGGGCTCAGTCCTAGGACCCCTCCTGTTTGGCATAGACTTCTCAGAGGTACAGGCAAGCACAGGAGGACTATGGCTGTCCAAGTTCACAGACGACGGCAAACTAGGGGCTATAATTGACTTTCCAGCTGACACAGACATCCTCCAAAAGGGTCTCACTGAGACGGATACCTGGTGTCAAAATCATGGCCTCAAGCTAAATGTCAAAAAGTGCATAGTCATCCTCTTTGGAAAAAACAAAGTACCCACAAACTACCATATAGGTGGTAGTCCCCTAAATACGGAAGATGTAATAAGGGATCTGGGGACCCAAGTAGATAGTAATCTCTCCTTTGATAGTCACATTGCCAAAGTGGTTAGAAAATCCTTCTATGTGGCCTACCTTATCACAAAAGGGTTCGCATCCAGATCAAAAGAGGTCATTGTGCCCTCTACTCATCGCTCATCAGACCCATCATAGAGTACAATGCCCCATTTGGGATGTATCTTACAAGACACCTGCAACAGCTGGAAAGACCACATAAGTACCTCACCAAGAGGATCACTGGCCTCAAACAGATGCCCTATGCAGCTCGACTGAAGAATCTCCAGCTGTACTCGTTTGCATACCACCTACTCAGAGGTGATCTCTGCCTGACATACAAGGCCATGTCCAACCCAGAACTGATGGACATGCTCCACCTAAAGAAAAGCTGATCCCCTTGAGCCACATGCTCTAGGGAGCTAAGCCTCACCACAATAATAAATAGGACTTGCTGGAGGGATAGATTCCTGTCCCAGAGACTTCCCATGCTTTGGAGCAAGATTCCAATCTACATTAGGCACTGCTCCTCGCTAACACTCTTCAAGAGAAACCTTGATGTGTGGATGGGAAACAGAAAGTTTACCCTGGGGATCACTTCAGTGGATCTGCTGGACAGAGGCACAGAGAACTAATCTAAGGGGGCGGCGAAAGCCAACACATTTTGGATAGGCTTATAAATGCCTTTGGGCAGATAGCCTAGTACCTACCTATGAACCTATGAACCTATGAATGAATTACCAACATCTAAATCTGAACTTATTCCCAAAACAATGTGAAGAAATATGGACCGGTCTTGGCTCTCTGTCAGAACTGTGACAATGGTTGCACTGTGGTGATTAGAGTCACTGATTACCACACTGATTGCATCAGCAGCTCTAATGAGCAATACATATCTTGCCCTGTCACTCTTTATTAAATACATACATCAGTGTTGGCTCATATAGCAGCCAGGCAAGTCATTTAAAGTGAAAAAGATATGCTAATCATTAAAAAGCTAAATTAATTACATTTTGTTCTACAGTATTTTGAGCTAATCCCTAAAATCTAATAAAAATATTCTTTGAAGTACAAAACATCTGCTTCCTCCCGTACGAAAAAACTAATTCTTAAACTAGTCCTTCCAGAAAGAAATGGATCAGTAGTAACAGCATGTGCGATATGGGTAGTACACTAGGTAGAGTGGGATGAAATGGGTTGCTAGTCTGGGCACAGGGTGTTAAGGGAATGATTGACAGTTTAGCTTAGGTATTGATTGGGAACAATTACAGGTGAACAGTGTCCTGTGGCTGTTTAAATTACTGTGTGTGTGTGTGTGTGTGTGTGTGTGTGTGTGTGTGTGTGTGTGTGTGTGTGTGTGTGTGTGTGTGTGTGTGTGCGCGTGTGCATGTGTGCGTGTGTGTGTGCGTGTGTGTTTGTGTATGCTTGTGCACGTACGTAAATAAGAAATGGTTGCTGAACAATGAATCCAGTTTACCAAACACAGCAATGTAACTTTTGGATACTGCTGAAAGAGTTATTTAAATTTCTTGTATTCAATCTTTACTTTGAAAAAGAGTGATTTTAACA
The DNA here is from genome assembly GCF_019279795.1 of Protopterus annectens. NCBI lineage: Eukaryota > Metazoa > Chordata > Ceratodontiformes > Protopteridae > Protopterus > Protopterus annectens. The sequence continues at coordinate 388,114,979 of NC_056734.1, read as the reverse complement.
TTTTATTATTAATGTTGCTTTTAACTCTAGCTGAGGTTCAAGTTTTTCTACCTATGCTTGTGCACGCGTGTGTGTGTGTGTGTGTGTGTGTGTTTGCATGTGTGTCTGTCTGTACTTGTTAGCAACTGTAACAAGGACAACCTTGGTTTTTGCCCTCAACTTCAGAGGAGCTTTAACAGTGGGCATTCCAGTGTGTGGACTGTCCTGTGTACCAAATGATGTAGCTATGGCTTTGGATATGGAACAGATAATTACTAAGAAAAAGTCAGAACACGTTTTATCTTATACCTGTATACACTAACGCCATACCTGTACTGTCATATACTTTGCAGAATGATGTAACTGCAGCAGCTTGCAAGTTCCTTTGTCGCAAGAGTCCTTGTGTAATACACATATTTACTTATCTGCTCTCTGTCCTTTTTTTGTTTCTCCCCACCCCACTTATTAACTTATTTTTGTATCTAAATCCACAGATTTCCTTAACAGGTGGAAAGAAAATGAACACTTTTGTCAAACTAAGGGATCTGTTTCAAGAAGAATGTTCTAGAATTGCTTAAGTGAAGATTTTAACATCTAACTTTTCTGTTTCACTGTATGATGAGCTTCAGCTAGCTGCAGTGCCCATAATGTTGTTTGCCCCCTGTTGTGTTTGCATTGGGTAACTAGTCTTTCTGGTTATTTCTTGAACTTCTGAGTCATTATTAAATAATAAATACTTTTATTATTTTACAATTGTAAAACCATTGCATCTGCCACATCAGGATATAATGTTAGGCTTTAGATGATAATATGCTGTTAGTGCAATTAAGACTATCTAAAATTAAAAACAAATAATAAAAAAGATCATTCCCTTTCCCACAAAGCATCTTCAAAAATGTGTTTATAGTTTAGTAAGTAAGTTCTAGGCAATCAATCATTCTACAGACCCTTACAAGCCTAGCCAAAAAAAAAATCATTCAAATGTTCCCTCCATCCTCAAGGAGGGCAAGACACAAGATAATTGGGGGAGAATTTAAAACTGTACATCAAATCATCTAGGTTTACCTTGAATATGGCAAGGGTGCTGCTCTGTTTGACATGTAATGAACATTTGTTTCAGAGGTGATGGATACATTGGGATATGAATCTATCACATCAACATGTATTATTTATGTGCGGATGGAGGTTTAGTTCCTTTAGCTGACTGTTTGAAGTATTATTGGTTCTGTTGAAGGAACAGGAGTTCAAAATGGTTGACTCGTTCTTGGCTCAAAAGGTTAGACACAAATCTCTGCAGAGGAGTCTGCAAGAGACTTATTAAAATGAGTGTGCTGTTAGTCTGACCTGATAACTAATATTTTTGAGGTCACTGAACTTTGTGGTTATGAATCTCAGAGGTCTTCCAAGTTGAGTGATATGTTTAGACAAATACATGCCGAAAGATGCATTACATTTAATAATGGGTTTGATGAGATACGATTAAAGACTTCTTTAGATCTAGCAGAGAAACCTTTGGAAATTAGATGAGCTGGATAGAATGCCTTCCAAACTACTATGTAGACATGATGGTTAAATGATATGGAATTATTAACAATGCAGCTTAGATCTTCTATAAAAGTGTCTGATTGGAGGGGGGTGTTATGCATGGTAGGTGAAAATGTGTTGTTCTGTTTTTACCTCTATGAACTACGCTACATTTTTCAGATTTAATTTGAAGCCATTAACCTTTCATCAGTTGTAAACGTGGTCTAACCCATATTGGAGTGGATCTAGGACTGTTGAATGAAAGTTCAACAGTCCGAATCCACTATCACCGAACACACTTTAGCGAAAGCGCTTTCAATGAAAAAGCGCTTTCACTAAAGTGTGTTAAACAAAAAAAAAAAAAACATTAAATTAACAAGCAAGCCCCCCTGCACCCCCCATGTCCTCCACTTTAATATTCTCACTCCAAGATTGCACTACAGTGGGAAAAAGGGAATTTTCCCTTATCTGCACCATAGTACGACCTCTGCAACAGGCATACTTCTGTGAAAGTGCTTCTTCTGTGAAAAGCACTTTCGCGTAAGTGTGCCCAGCTGTTAGTGATTTGGTGATATTGTCATTTGGGGATCAGTACAGATCCCATTGGAGCAATAGTGAATTAGTGGAAGATTGACTAACAACACCCAATTTGCAGTAACCTGGAAATGTCGATTAGCATAGGCCAGGAGTGTTGACCTGAAGGTTTGAGAAATAGATGCCAAGTAGGAGAGGGCCCAGCACTGAACTATGAGGTATGCCACTGGTAACTAATTTTAACTTTTTTGTTTTCAGAATTAGCATCTGTGACTCTAACCACATGGGTTCTGTCAGACAAGAAGTTAGCTATCCACTACACAACATAGAGATTTAGATATACAAATCTGTAAATTATGCCTCCTTGAGGAAAAGTGTCAAAAGCATTGGCCAGGTTCAGATATGTACTATGTACAGCATAAATGCCATATACTGCTTTAATTTCTTTTTAAAGAAGTTAATGTGGTTAAAGACCTTCCTTTGACAAAGCTGAGTTAATGAAGGTCCAAGGTTAAGAGTTTTTTGATGTCTAGATTAATGAGCTCTGATGTAATATGCTCCACAGCTTTGCATACGAAGCTAATGTGACTAATAGGTCTTTAGTTAACATGGTCCATTGCTGGGCCACCCTTGTGTTTTGGCATTGCAGTGGCTGTTTTGCAAGCTTTTGGAACATAGTCATTAGAGGGGTTAGATTAAAGAGGCTACATAATGGTTCAGCTTTTGTCCATATTTGGCTCTGATAATCAGGCATCCTGATGTATTATCTGCACTCATGGTAGATAATTAACAGTTTATATCTCATTTCAATTAATCTGTCAAAAGGAAAAGCAGTTTATCGTGTCTCAGTCTACTAAAACAAGTGGTAGACAGTTTATCTGCCTGCAGACTTTACCTTTCACATTTTCTACTTATCCAATGTTTCTCAAATGTCACAGTAAAGTCTTTCTGCTCCCCAAATTTTGAAAGTGCATTCCATGAAATAGCAACCTGCTTACTCAGATCCAGCAAGAAGTTTATCCCTACTGTTTGTTTGCTGTGCTAGCCTCTTTTCCCCCTGCTCTTTCCTGACAATGAAATTCCTTCACATTTATCTGATGATTATTTTATACACATATCCCCTGAGATTAATAAATGAATATCATCGGCAAAGCATTAGACAACATGAGTGGGATGATTTTTCAAACTTTTTGTGTTTCACGGAATGAGGCTAGATATGCACTATTGCTAAATGCTATAGTTCCTAACTGCGAGAACATTTACATTAAATGAAAACCTACACACATTGTCCACCATTCTATGAAACGCGGAAAGTTAAAAAACCTGATTATATTACATTGCTCTTCACCAGCACTATTCATATATGGATCCCATAGATCATGTCAGTTTTATTTCTTCTTTCTCCAAGTGAAAGGAATTACAATTATTTTGATCATAGAGTATACCTCTCCCCATTCAGTCAACTCTGTTCTTCTACTAATTATCTTCAAACACATTCTATAAAGTTAAATATCTTTACTTTCTTATTTTTAAATCCCAGTTATTTACTTACTGCTTCTACATTTTTGTTGCATTGTTTCTAATGCATTTAATTTACATGTGGTGATTAAATCTAGATCCTTTTCCTTCTCTGACAGGAAACTCTAGTCAACTGCACTCATCTGATAATGAATGCCACTAATATTGTGCCTGAGAAAGTTTGGACAATTTAATTCCATGAAAACTCAACTATTTCTGTGCCTTTTTTCTTAAATGTCCTCACCATCATTTACTGTAACTCTCTGTGTCATCTTAAAAAAAAGATTCTGTTTACCATTCTAAAATATATGTCTGAAACATATATGTTATTTATTTATTATATATTTATTTGCATTTGTTTACCGGGATGGTCCACTGGGCCAAAAAGTGTCAACTGCCAGGGGAGAAAAGCTCCACATACAAAAGAAATTTAAATACAATCACATTTTCTGCTTACATAGAGAGCTAACTTAAGCCGTGGTGGTACAGCGATAGCGTTATTGCCTCACTGCAAGAGGTTCTCCTGTTGAATTCTTGGCTGGAGTGCCTTCTGTGTAGAGTCTGCATGTCCTCCCCATGGTCGAGTGGCCTCCGAAAGACATGTGTGAATGGGTGTGTCTTCGCTGAAGGTTGGGCGTCGGGCTGTTAACTCGGCACCATAAAAATCTACTGCCAATCATTAGCGGACCGGAGTTCTGCTGTGGTGACCCCTAACTGGGAAAAGCCAAAAAGACAAACAACAATAGAGAGATAACTTAAAAAAAAACATACAATCTTATTATAAATTTCTAGCTAGAATAACAAAGACAGTATACATTAGATACAAAATATACAAAGTACAATATACCATCTGCTTTGAATACTGTAGATTGAAGACAGCAAGAGATAGTTGCATAACTGTTAAGCAGAGGGGAGAAAAAAGTTAGTGAGATCAGGTGGGGGAAGATGCTCTGTAGTCGTTGCCACATGTACATTGCCATAGGGCTCAGAGATGCTGTTTTAGAGACTTTTTGAAGGATATGTGATTAGAAATAGTTCTGATAGAGCTGGGTAGTGTATTCCAAGTTTTAGCAATAGTACATGAGTAGAGAGATTGACCAACTGCTAGATTGGGTATTTGCACTTTTAGAAGGAATTGATTTTCAGATCTGAGTTGTCATTCACTAACTTCAGATCTACCATAACAACAACTTTCCAATTAAAAAGTATTAATTATTATTAATTCATTATTAACAATGTTAAAAAGTATTAGGCTCCAAACAGGTGCCTTGTGGCAAACCACTAGTCACATTTCCTTGTTCCAATACTTTTCCACAGTTTCCAACTCAACATAACCTTCTATACTCCACCAGCCAAGCAAGCTGCCAATTCATTCAATAACTTAGTCTCACCACAAATGCTTGTAGTTTTTCTAATACTCACCAATGTTGTACTGAATCAAAGAATTTACAGAAATCAAGGTAAATTACATCTCATGGAACATATTTGCAGATTCACAATTATCCCAATCATAAAATTAATCTGATTTGACTGATCACTCATATTCACAATAAATACATGTTGATTATTATAGTGTAGGTTACTGTGTTCTAAAAAAATTCTATTCATCCTTTCAGGATTTTCTTCAGAACTCTTCTTGCCACCACATTTAAAGGAATTAGTCTGTATGTCTGTGAATTCTTTCTGTTTCCTGTAGCTCTGCATTTAGTAGTTCTCTTATGACTGTCCTAGTCAATGGCTCTGTTGAACTTAGTCTGATTTTTGAGTACAGTAGATAGAATTGCAGCTGATCCATTTATCTTTCCCTGTTTCACGGCTAACAGATCCTTCTCTAGCACTTCCCTCTCTACTTTGATTGCAGTCTTCTCTTCCCTTCTTTTCTCTTCTCTCCTCTTCTCTTCTCTTCTCTTCTCATCTCTTCTCTTACCTCATTTCCCTTACCTTCTCTTCCCTTCTCATCCCTTTTCATCTCTTCTCTTCCCTTCCCTCCTCTTCTCTTCATTTCCCTTCTCTTCTCTTCTTCCCTTCCCTTATCTTCTTTTCCCTTCTCTTTCCTTCCCTTTGCTTCTCTTCTCTTTCCTTTCCTTCTCCTCTCTTCTCTTCTCTTCTCTTCTCTTCATTTCCCTTCCCTTCTCTTCTCTTCTCTTCATTTCCCTTCTCTTTCATTCTCTTCTCTTCCCTTCTCTTCTCTTATCTTCCCTTCTCTTCTCTTCTCTTCCTCTTCCTTCTCTTCTCTTCTCTTCTCTTCTCTTCTCTTCTCTTCTCTTCTCTTCTCTTCCTCTTCCCTTCCCTTCTCTTCTCTTCCTTCCCTTCTCTTCATTTCCCTTCTCTTCCCTTTTCTTCTCTTCTCTTCGCTTCTCTTCGATTCCCTCCTCTTCTCTTCATTTCCCTTCTCTTATGTTCTTCCCTTCTCTTCTCTTCCCTTTCCTTCTCTTCTCTTCTCTTTTTTCCTTCTCTTTTCTTCTCTTCTCTTCCCTTCCCTTCTCTTCTCTTCATTTCCCTTCTCTTCCCTTCCCTTCTCTTCTCTTCTTTTCCCTTCCCTTCTCTTCTCTTCATTTCCCTTCTCTTCCCTTTTCTTCTCTTCTCTTCCCTTCCCTCCTCTTCTCTTCATTCCCATTCTCTTCTCTTCTTCCCTTCTCTTCTCTTCTCTTCTCTTCTCTTCTCATCTCTTCCCTGCCCTTCCATTCTCTTCTCTTCTCTTCCTTTCCTTTACCTTCTCTTCCCTTCTCTTTTCTTCTCTTCATTTCCCTTCTCTTCTCTTCTCTTCTCCACATTGTGCCTTAACTTATTGGCAGCAAGTTATTTACTTTCCTTCTCGTTTGTTAACCTGATGCAAAGTATTCATTTAAATTTCAACTTCTTTGTTTTCTCTGAACCTATTTTTAATTAAGCAAACTAAATCAGCCCCCTTGTTTATCTTTCTGGCAGTAGATTAAAAAAGTTGTAACATTTTTTCCATTAATTATAGTTCTGTTTAACTTGTGTTTTTGCTTTTTTCACCTCTTTTATTGTCCTTGTACAAACAAATTGTACTTTAATTATTCTGTGATTCCACATTGCCTCTTTTACCACTTTTTCCTCTAATTGTTTGCCTTTCATTCGTATGAAGCCACATTGGCCTTGTCTTATTTGCTTTTTTATTGTCTGCACTGAAACTGTGTTCATATTGTTAAGTATACCATCTCAAACCCCCTTTCTTAAAAGGATTTCCTGCATAACTAACATTTATAGTCACCTAACTCATTCATGAACAGTCATAAAAATATAGTTTATATCTCTAAAGCTACATCTGTTTACTTATTTTAAATTTCTTCACTGTTCCCACCTTAAGTTGCATTATCTCTGCTTGCCAATGTTCCATTAACAGCAATATCCTTGAATCATTTATCTTCTCTGAAACACTCTACATCTCATAACATATATGCAACACATTTAGTTCTGTACTTTGTCTAGGCATATTCTTGTGCCAATTTAGATATCCTTATTCAAAAATGTTGGCCAACTCAGATACATTCACTGTCATAGAGCATAGAATCTGCCAGTTCATTCATTAACATCAGATCTACCATAACAACAGCTTTCCAATTCACTCCCCCAGAGTTTAATTTTGCTTTCATATTTACATGTTCCTCCAGTGGTGGAGGAATGTCAACCATGGTGGTGCAGCGGTTGGCATTGTCACCTCACAGCAAGAGGTTATGCAGTTCTATGCCTTCTGTGTGGAGTCTGCATTTCCTCCCTGAGGTCAAGTGAGTTTTAAAGACATGCAGATAGGTGCCTCTGTGTGTGCGTGTGACTTCTCTGAAGGTTGGGAGCCGGGCTAGCAACTCAACACCATAAAAACTCCACTGCCAATCAGTCTGCAGACTGGTGATTCGCTGTGGCAACCCCTAACAGAAGAAGCCGAAAGATACTGCATTGACATTTTCCTCCCAAGATGCATCTCATGACTTTAATCCACCACATGTCACTCAGTCCACTTTATGCTATGACTCAAGGTACTTGAACAACTTCTGTAAGTTCTGACAGCCTTTATCCTCTCCTATTTCACATGTGATACCTTTTCTTATGTAGACTATGACTCTTCCTCCATTTTTCTCTGCCCTATCATTTCTAATTAGTGTTTTATGTGTCCAATTATCTTTTCCTATTTGTCCAGGTTTCTGTAATTCTAACAACTCTTCCCATCTGTATCATTGCTTGCAAATCATTCATACTCTTTATCAAACTTTTTACATTATAGCATAAAGCTTGCCAGTGGTACTCAGATTGCTTTAGTCCCCAAAGACTATTGCATGAATATACCCTTTATCTACCAAAACTATCAGTCATCCTCATCCCCTTACAGTTTTAATCAGACACAGTTTTGTAACTTACCTTCCCAAACTCTTTTTACGTGATATAGTTCTATATGGAATAAGTTGAAGCCTGTCTGTGAAATAAATATGTTCTTCTGCCAAGCATTTCTATTCTTTCACAGAGCTGAGTTACTCCCCACATATTTTCACAATATTCTTGTTTAAACCATTTCACTCTGTCTTTCCATTTTAATATTTTCAGTGGTTACAGATTGTCATTTAGGAAAATACATGCTCAATCCCCCAACCCAATATTAGCTTGTATATCTCTTTTCCTCCACTATTTTATATAAACATCCACCACTACATACACCTACTCCTTTCCCTTAGTAATAGTTTTTTTTAGTTCTTCCTAGGGTTTTAGAACTTTAAACAGTCAAACAGTTTTATAATTTTCGGATCCCACACAGAAACCTAAATGTTAATATTAATCTCTAAAATTACGCATAGAATTTTTCAGATGTATACTATCTTTTTAATTTACGCATTTCCAACCTTTTTCAGCACAAAATGCAAACCACTGTGAGTCAGTAATTCTGAAAGTTGAATGAATAACTTTTTGCATAATTCATTTCATCGTTTCTTATAGACTTTATCCTAATATAAACCTAGATATGTACCTGTAGCCTACACTTTTTAGCCATCTTTTCTTTATCTACCAACTTTCCCACCAATTTACTTTATTCAGTCTTCAATTCTATGCTCTAGTTTTTCTCTCTCCTATACTGTAGCAGTAATCAACAATTCTTTTCTGTCATTTCTCCTTTCCCATTATGTTACCTACTTGTCCCACAATCTAAGTTAACACTCCCTGAAACATTTTTTATTTGGCTGTCTTTGCCCATTCCTTGTTTCCATATTAAGCTTTGTTTTTTCAGTTTGTTTTAATGTATATAATCTTCTCCTTCCTTTTTTCACTCCTTTTAATTCTGCTCTTTATATATCTATATGCCTTCCCAAAATCATGTCCATTGTCTCAGTTCACGGACTGATTAACAAAACTCTCTAGGGTCTATATTAGAACATAGAAGTTTCAGAACTTCAAATGTTCTAATATCGACCCCTAGTAACCGAAAACTGATAACATCAAAAATTAAAAATTCAGAACAGCAAATTTTTTCCTAGGGAAATAATTAGCTGTTCCAAAACACATACACACAACACAAACACACCAAACAAACAGCAATCCATACACATACACCTAAAATCTTACATCTAAACCTACACTAAACTGTACATACACCACTATCTACCCATTTACCTCCCTAAGGTCCTTCACTATCGCACACACACCTCACCCACGCACTAACCCTAACTCACCTACCCCACCCTAACCCTCACGTCGACACAATCGCACACTTACCTGAACCTGACCCCTAACTTTCCACCGCAGAGCTGAAAATAGCAAAACGACAGGAACGGACAACCAAATTCTTTCCCTAGGAAAGAATTTGTTTTTCTAAAACTTCGCTATTTTCAGCTTTCGCTTATTAGGGGTCAATATTAGAACATTCAAAGTTCTGAAACTTCGATGTTCTAATATGGACCCATATATGTATACATGGATCTACTTCAGTAGCTCAAACATTTATAAGTTCGAACCACATATGGACGAGACCATATGTTCGAACCCGTAAATGTTCGAATACTGAAGTAGAAACACAAAAAACAACAAAACGACAAAGTAAACGTCTATAGCAGGGGGGCTATGCCCCCCTGCACCCCCCACACCCCCCTTACTTAAATATACCATCTCCGAGATCGCACTAAATTGCAGAAATGGGAAATCTTCTCTTTCTGTTCTGTATGGAGATCTCCATTCAGTCTGATCGAACTTTTACAAGTTCGAACATATGGTCTCGGCCATACGTGGTTCGAACTTGTAAAGGTTTGATCTTCTGAAGGGGACCCATATATATATATATATATATATATATATATATATATATATATATATATATACATATGTGTGTGTGTGTGTGTGTGTGTGTGTATGTATATTTTTTTACAAGCAACAAACCCCTTCACTTCTTTATGCCACACTGCCATAGCACATCAGGGATACCACATCCTCAAATGCCTTATTTCATTAATATGAACACGGTAATACAGAATATGCAAGGGGTCAAGATGAGAATAGTTATGTGCCACCAGTTGTGTCATTTTCTTGCTACATATTTTTTAAATGTCAGCTATTCAACTACTTCAGCTACAAGAAGCATTTGGTTTGTTATCACATACAAGACAGAATGGCTAAACCTCTTTCCTACTTCACTTGTTGATTTGTGTGATAATTATTGTATTAACTACATCAGTGCAACTGCTTCGCATTGCTTCCTCATGCTACTCAGTTCCCTAGTTTTGTACTTAGCAGGAGTGCCTGATGTGCTGAGTCTGCACATCTTACCTGTATCCATGTAGGAATTTTGCTAGCAGATCTGGTTTCTTCTCACATCCAAAATAACATGCCTTAGGTGAATTGTAATTCCTTCAGATTGCCAGTAGGTATATGTGCTACATATGAGTGAATATGCATGCATGCCCTGTGATAAAGTCCCTCTGCCTAGTACCTATTCACTGCCAGGATTAAAGACTCTGATTCCCAAGTAACCTTAAACAGATTAAATGAATGAATTCTGAATAAACTACATCAAGCCTATCTGCCAGGTTGATTCATTGAAAACATACTACATACTCTTGATGAAATATTACTTAATGAAGATAAATTCTTCCATAACACCGAGAAGAAATCACAGGAGAGAGCTGTTTCTTTTGGCAAAAATAATGACAGCATGGAATGTGTATTTGCTTCTTCTCCTTGTCTCAACAAAACTCCATAATTTTAGCCTACATTGTTGTAGAAGTTTTAATTTTAGAAAAAGTGTTGTCAAATGGTTTGAAATTTGTGTCTGAAATATTGTTGTCATGTTTCTGAAAGAGAAGATGCACAGATTGTTATATTTAATTCAGCACTGCAAATCCATAGATGTGGGAAGTAAAATATGATAGGTCTCTAAGGCACATGCATAATAATGTTACACAGAGAGTTATACCTTTTACAGGCACATAAATCAAAACTACAAGACAAGACATATATAACAATGTCTATATTAATGGGGAGCAGGACATCTGTCTCCGAAGTCATCTTGGAGTTAACTGACAGATCTTTGGATTATCTCTAGTTCTAGATATCAGTTCAAATTCCCACAGACAACAGCAGAATGGGCTAATTAAAATCAGTGCCATACCTGAATTCATCCATAGTTTATGAGTCTATCCTGGATTTTCTTCTTTATTCATCATAGAGTAGTGGCCATTTGGCATTCATGATGTGGTTCCTTCATGAAACACTTGTGTTTTTATCAGTAGAGGAATTTTCTGGAGACATTTCAAGTATTATCTGATTCAACAACTAGATATGTCAATTATATTGTGATTTGAGATCCACTGAATGACTTTCTTAGTTACTTCTTTAACTTTTAAACTACAGTCCAATCTACATCTTTTGTGGGAGTGATTATCTGTCCATGAGGACAATCATTATTGCAATACATCACATCTTATTTTTATGGAGACTTAGGAGTCATCATTGACTAATACTGAAACTCCTTTCACTTTGCCAAGAATACTACTACAACAAGAAATCTTAATGCCAACTGATATATACACACACCAGCTATGCGTATATGTAAAAGAAGCAAATGAGGCATCATTTGACAGCTACTAGTGACTTAATTTCTGATGATCTGTTAAAAATCTGGGATAACACTCACTTTCATATTAAAAGACAGGCAATCAAATGTAATCCTTTAAGAATGTTTGTTTGTAGTGTTGGTCTTTTCGGGTATAAAGATATGACTGCTAAATAATGTCTCAGTGGAATGTTGCTTGCTGCCTCAATATCAATACTGATTTTCAGCCACAGTAATTTCTCTTCCCAGCATCAGTTTTATGCCAGGGCTTCAGAAAAGAGAAATGTCTGGTAATAGTGTATTTTCTATTTGCTCAGTGATATATCATCCTTTTATTTAGTTATTAGCCATATAAATATCATGCTTGTGCTCCTCCTCACTTCGTCCCAACAGTTTATCACTCCTTGTTTTAACATAGTATCTCATATTTCCTTTTTACCCTGGTATTTTCATTTTTTATCAGTGGCTCTGTCATTACCCCTCTTATGCAATACATCTTATTTCTGAAACTGTATTTAAACAACAGTCTGGCTGGTGCAGCAACAACAGTAAGGTGAAATAATGCATTATAGACTTTCAAAATAGTGGTTAATAATGACTTCCTCTGGAAAAGGCAGTTCAACTGTACTTATATTTTTAAAAAGTGTTCCATTAGCAAATGGTTTGGAGTTACATTTATCACTGTAATTCATGGTGTGTCATACAATTCTTTCCTCTATTTGCTGTTAATATGTCAAATATTATCATTCCTCAGTATCTTTGGTGTTTTCAAAGTAGCAAATATTTTATCAAGGGCTGGTACTACTGCATGTAAGAATCTGGAGCATAGTGATTTATATCGCAGGAAATCTTTAATTGGTATGTATAACAACAAATAGGTACTATTTACTAATCCTGCCAGTATGATAGATTTTCACTAGAAAAATTGAGCTCAGTTTTGCCAGATTAATTTATGTCTAAATGATAAGACAACATTTGTTGACACAGGTGGCATAACGGTTAAGGTATTTACCTTCCAAGCACAATATGCTTGCTTCAGTCCTGATCTGCAGTCAGTGCCTGTGTGGAGCTTGCATGTTCTCCCTTTGTCTGTGTGGGGTTCCTCCAATCTCACAAAATGTGGTGTTTCCACCTCAAACTTCGGGGAGAGGTCTATGTGCCTGTATTGATCAGTGTGTGTGTCTGCCATAAAGCCTAACAGCCATAGGTCAGTAAGTTACATTGATATCTCTGAGTGAAAGATGGAGATAAAATCAACCTGTGAAAAGTTAATTAAGAATTTCTACAATTAATACAGGTTGACTGACATGATTTAGATGGCATGATGATAATGAGGAGTCTGCATCCAGGCAACAAGGTGAAAGGGCAGTGGGATCCATAATCTACTACTTAGAAGGAAGACAGACTAGAAATGGTGTGCATGTATGTGTGTGTGTGTATATATATATATATATATATATATATATATATATATATATATATATATATATATATATAGATATTATGATGAGGAAGAGGCATCTGAGCACAGTGGGGGATGTCATCAGAATCTAACATAGACTCATGGCAATCAGACTCCAATTTAAAGACAGTGTACTATTTATACTCTGCTGTTTTGTCAATAAAAGCATGCATTCAGGCAGCAGTTGCAGGACCTACTATTTAAAGCAAACCAACAGGAGTTGGTGTTGATAACGGTGAACTTGAATGCTTATGTTAGGAGAGACAGGTAAGGATATGAGGGAACTGCCCGAGTCCACACAGGTAAGGGAACAAAAATAAAGAAAGTGAGGTAATTCTAGGCTTCTGTCTGGCCAGAGGCTTGATGATGACCAACAAATGATTTAGCAAGAGTCACAAGTTCATATAGAACAATGGTCAACATGCAAATTGGGTAGCCTTCCTCTTAGTATGGAAAGGGATTAGAAGCAGAAGCAGAGATTGCAAAGTCAACCCCAGTGAAACAGCCATCTCACATAAGCCACCAGTTGTTAGCTGCAAGAAGTGGTCAGAAAAGGCTCTAAGATCAACAGATACTAAGAAGAACAGACTGGAACAGGAAAAATCAGAAAGCCACTAATCCACTCAGCGATATGAATCTTAACGCACTTTTTATTATCACAAAACAAGCAACGTTTTCGCTACAGCTCCTGCTATAGCTTCCTCAGAGTACTAAAACAGATCTATGACAGTTTCTTTTTAAACAAGAAAAGCGCGCCAAATAAATTAGGCAGCGCACCATTATTAAAGGTACAGAAAGTATAAACATGAATTTTTGACAAGTCAAAAGCTTGTCATGTCAATAACATTTAAGGCAGTTCTATTAAAGTTAAAACCTTGTAATTATGGAATGTAACAGAAAATAAAACATTTTGTTAGTTAAAACCATTGACTTTCAAAAAGCGGAACCTGTCCGGACTGATATTACCTTAAGTTCTAAATGAAAAACGGACATAGGTTACAAAGCCGTAATGTAAAAACAGTCCGATTTGGCAACAACGGGGCAAGAAAACTCCATGTGTACATGTCCCTGTTACAGTTAACTAAACTAAATGTTGCCCAGATCGGATACACTGACTACTAAACATCTTAAGTGTACCCCGCCAAGTCGTAAAACACCATGTCCTGTATGACTACACTAGAATGTTAAAAAATCTTTAGAGCATTATGCCATATAAAAAGAGATCCTGTCTCTAAGTACATACTGTGCAAGTTTCCGTAGCAATCCTACCTGGCAAGTTCAAACCAAGAGAGTGTTAACGTGAAAGTGTAGTAGCAAGGATCCTACAAAAGACAAACAGTAAGTCCATCCCGCCCCGAGGGTACGACCAATCCTACAAGGGATGTCAAGGAGAATCCATCCCGCCCCAAGAAAGTTGTGGCTTGGTATAAAACTGAAGGTGATATACCACCAAGAAATGTACAATCATCCTCCAAGAAAGTGTTAGAACAGTAAATAACTTGATTATTAATCAAATTGTACTTACGACCGTCCGAATGCACGGACGTGTACTCATATTCTCCCTACCACTCTGCCATATATCAAGAATTCCAAATCAGGGGAATTTTCAGGGAACTCAAATAACAAGGATTGAGGAAATCCCTGAGAACTATAAATTTCAAGCCCGATTGCTGAAAAGTGTAAACGCTTGCTCCCATGAGGAGTTATAACAGTCCAATAGGGGGCAACCTCCAAATTCAAATATGTTTATTAGAAAGTGAAGGGAAGGTATCTCTTAGCCGATCCCACTACGCTAAGATGTCACCTGAACTTCTGCCTAGAATAGCAGCCTAAGATGGTGAAAACATAAAAAATACATAAAAAAATACGAAAAAGTCCCTTGTCAGGCCCCAACCATGACGGTGAGATAGCAAGTAACCTTCCTAAGCCCGTAAAACATGGGTTATAAAGCATGGATTAAAAGAAATGGGGCTCAAGTCTGAATCATATACTGTGAAAAAGTCCCATGTTTATGAAACAAGATTCCACGTAATTAAATGTAAAGATACAGGAAGGGTTAGTCTTAGGATGTGATGTTATCTCAAGTAGCTCCTTAATTTTAATAAACAGGAAATATTACAGTTGTCATTAAGACCAGGTGGTTGAAATGCATCGAGTTTTAATTGCCACTCGAGTTCTTTTGTTTCCAAAATAATGGAAGAAGGACCACCTCTGATGTTATGAGGGACATGGTCAATGGCAGAAAAGAGAAAGCTATGATCTTTATTTAAAATAATATGTTTGGAGAGCGCATTATCGTCTTTGCTTTTTTTAATTGCATAAGTGTGCTGGTATATTCTCTCCTTGAATTTTTGCTCAGTTTTCCCAATGTAGTATGCTGGACAGCAAACACATTGTGCTAAATAGACCAGGGATTTAGTGTTGCAATTAACTTTATAATGGCAAATTATTTTTTTGCCGTTTACAATTTGTGTACACCCTGTTCTAATGTATTTACAAAAATTGCAGTTACCACATGGGAAACTGCCTTTCTGCCGTGAATAAAAGTCAAGATGTTTTTTGGCTTCTAAAAAGTTCTTTAAATTTTTGCCCCTCCTGTAGACAATTAATGGTTTTTCCCCCAATTTTTCTCCTAATCCACTGTGGCTAGAAATGTAATACCAGTTTTTGAATAGAATGGAATTAATCATCCTAGAGTCCATGTTGTACACTGTAATGAAGCTAAGAGAGAAGTTATTCTCTTTGTCACTAAAAACTGATACTGACTCACAAGGGGGAGAGGGGATTGATGTTAAAGTTAAATCATCAGCTGTGGAAACATCCCCTGAGTGTGTTAAGGTGTTACAAAGTAATGGTTTATAAAAGCCCCCCTGTCTTTTAGTCGTGACTTCTGTAATCAGATCCTCCAACAAATCAACTGGGTAGTCACGATTTAAGAACATATCAAAGAGAAGTGTGCATTCCTTATCAAAAAGTTCCAAGGTGCTACACATTCTAGCTGCTCGAATCAATTGACCCTTGACTATGGATCTTTTTTGTCTAAAGGGGTGTTGACTTGAAAAGTGAAGAAGTGAATTGCAATAAGTGGGCTTCCTGTGTATAGATGAAGTTAATGTATTGTTCGGATCAGCTTTTTCAAGATAGACATCCAAATAGTCAATAGAGTCAGTAGAGAAGTTGAAAGTGAACTTGAAGAAGGGTGTAGTGCCATTCATAAATTCAATAATGGCAGTAGCATCCTGTTCAGAACCTTGAAAAAGGATGAAGATGTCATCCAAATATCTCGTGTAGTAAATGAAATGTTTCACTACTTGGGGGTTGGAGAGAAGAAATTTTTTCTCCCAATAGGCTACTACCATATTTGCAACAGATGTCCCACAGGGCGACCCCATAGCTATACCCTGAGTCTGTAGGAAGTATTGATTCTCAAACATGAAAAAATTAGATGTGAGAATAATGTCAATAAGTTCAGTTACTGTGTCTATTTCCATTTGGGGAGCCCCCAGTTCATGCAGCAATAGACCCACCCACTCTGATGCTTCCTGATGGGGAATGGAAGTATATAAGTCCACGATGTCGATTGTCAGAAAATTGAAGTCATGTTCTGGTTTTAACTGGTTGATGTTAGACAAAAAAGACCAGGAGTCCTTGATGACTGCTTTCTAAGTGATTTAAAAACACTTTTTGACCAGCAGGGCTTCCAGCTTCTTGACTTAATTATCAAGCACTACTCACGGCATATCTCAACATTAACCATTGAACTCAATGACCTTGACAATTCCATCAAGGAGGACTTGGACTTTAATAACTTTAAATATGACTACACACGCATTTTTAACAGCATTGATGCTCTTCTTTTGAAACTGAAGGCCAATAAAATAAAAAAATTAAACCGTGACAACTTGGCATATCAACAAAATAAAGCATATGAAAAACTTTTTCCCCCTCGTACTCTTCCTGGCAATGGTCAACCACAAGGTATTGAACAAGGCAGGCTTGATGATGACTTTGACTCATACCAGCTACCCTCAACATCACAAAATTTTTCGGGGCCTAATACAGCCCCTAGACGTAGTAACAGAATTCGGGCAAACCAATTCAATGGGAATAAAACCAGGAACAACAATCCGTCACAACCTGGGCCAAATTCCCCTTTTCAAAACCAGAATCCAGACCATACTGGTTTTTTAGGGAGAAGATACAACACCAGGTACCAACAACAGAGAAGGAATTGGAACAACTGAGACACATTTCAATGGATAATAGGGGTGATAATACACTCCTAGATACACCTGCCATTTTGAAAAACAGCAAAGGGGACTTTAAGATTTATAATTTTACTGACTTTAAAATAGAGCAAGAATTGATTGACCTCCTTGCTTTAGGTAACTCATTTGTTCCCACTTGCCATTTTAATCTCACTGAAACCATCATTGATGTTAAATATTTTACAAGAAAACTTAATTTGGGGTTACTATTCTCTTCTCCTATGCAGCGTGAATTAAATAACCTGAGACTTTCAAGTGTGTATAACCCACCTTTACATCCTATTCTAGCTTTATTTGAAAAAGCTTGTGAGGTCGATCTTAGACATCTTGAAACTCAGGCTAAATGTCTGGCAAGGATACACAACTTCAACATCACTAAAGAACAGCACAATTTACTTAGGGAACTTGGCAATATGCCTATTCGAGTCCTTAAACCTGACAAGGGTGGGGGGTTAGTCATTCTTAATAACGATGACTACTCAGAACGAATGCAGAAAATTCTTAATAGTCCAGCTTATAGACCCTCCTCACTTAATGAAATGAACACCACATTTGTCAGAAACAGAGGATACTTTAGGGACTTGTTTCTTGCAGGAAAAGTCAGCAATGAGGTTTATCACTTTATAGATATTACTTTACCTAAAACACCTATAATTTTCGGTATTCCGAAAATTCACAAAAACTTACAAGACCCACCAATTCGAGCACTCATTGATGGGAGGTCCTCCATGACCCATCCTTGTGCCCGATTGGTGGACAACATACTCAGTAAATATCTTAAAATGATACCCTGTGTTTGTAAGGACTCCTGGTCTTTTTTGTCTAACATCAACCAGTTAAAACCAGAACATGACTTCAATTTCCTGACAATCGACATTGTGGACTTATATACTTCCATTCCCCATCAGGAAGCATCAGAGTGGGTGGGTCTATTGCTGCATGAACTGGGGGCTCCCCAAATGGAAATAGACACAGTAACTGAACTTATTGACATTATTCTCACATCTAACTTTTTCATGTTTGAGAATCAATACTTTCTACAGACTCAGGGTATAGCTATGGGGTCACCCTGTGGGACATCTGTTGCAAATATGGTAGTAGCCTATTGGGAGAAAAAATTTCTTCTCTCTAACCCCCAAGTAGTGAAACATTTCATTTACTACACGAGATATTTGGATGACATCTTCATCCTTTTCCAAGGTTCTGAACAGGATGCTACTGCCATTATTGAATTTATGAATGGCACTACACCCTTCTTCAAGTTCACTTTCAATTTCTCTACTGACTCTATTGACTACTTGGATGTCTATCTTGAAAAAGCTGACCTGAATAATACATTAATTTCATCTATACATAGGAAGCCTACCTATTGCAATTCACTTCTTCATTTTTCAAGTCAACACCCCTTTAGACAAAAAAGATCTATAGTCAAGGGTCAATTGATTCGAGCAGCTAGAATGTGTAGCACCTTGGAACTTTTTGATAAGGAATGTACATTTCTCTTTGATATGTTCTTAAATCGGGATTACCCAGTTGATTTACTGGAGGATCTGATTACAGAAGTCACGACTAAAAGATTGGAGGGCTTTTATAAACCATTACTTTGTAACACTTTAAGACATTCAGGGGACGTTTCCATAGCTGATGATTTAATTTTAACATCAATCCCCTCTCCCCCTTGTGAGTCAGTATCAGTTTTTAGTGACAAAGAGAACAACTTCTCTCTTAGCTTCATTACAGTGTATAACATGGATTCTAGGATGATTAATTCCATTCTATTCAAAAACTGGTATTACATTTCTAGCCACAGTGGTTTAGGAGAAAAACTGGGGGAAAAACCATTAATTGTCTACAGGAGGGGCAAAAATTTAAAGAACTTTTTAGAAGCCAAAAAACATCTTGACTTTTATTCACGGCAGAAAGGCAGTTTCCCATGTGGTAACTGCAATTTTTGTAAATACATTAGAACAGGGTGTACACAAATTGTAAACGGCAAAAAAATAATTTGCCATTATAAAGTTAATTGCAACACTAAATCCCTGGTCTATCTAGCACAATGTGTTTGCTGTCCAGCATACTACATTGGGAAAACTGAGCAAAAATTCAAGGAGAGAATATACCAGCACACTTATGCAATTAAAAAAAGCAAAGACGACAATGCGCTCTCCAAACATATTATTTTAAATAAAGATCATAGCTTTCTCTTTTCTGCCATTGACCATGTCCCTCATAACATCAGAGGTGGTCCTTCTTCCATTATTTTGGAAACAAAAGAACTCGAGTGGCAATTAAAACTCGATGCATTTCAACCACCTGGTCTTAATGACAACTGTAATATTTCCTGTCTATTAAAATTAAGGAGCTACTTGAGATAACATCACATCCTAAGACTAATCTTTTCTGTATCTTTACATTTAATTACGTGGAATTTTGTTTCATAAACATGGGACTTTTTCACAGTATATGATTCAGATTTGAGTACCATCTTTTTAATCTATGCTTTATAACCCATGTTTTACGGGCTTAGGAAGGTTACTTGATATCTCACCGTCATGGTTGGGGCCTGACAAGGGACTTTTTTGTATTTTCTATGTTTTTACCACCTTAAGCTGCTATTGTAGGCAGAAGTTCAGGTGACATCTCAGTGCAGTGGGATCGGCTAAGAGATACCTTCCCTTCACTTTTTAATAAACATTTTTGAATTTGGAGGTCGCCCCCTATTGGACTGTTATAACTCCTCATGGGAGTAAGCGTTTACACTTTTCAGCAATCGGGCTTGAAATTTATAGTTCTCAGGGATTTCCTCAATCTTTGTTATTTGAGATCCCTGAAAATTCCCCTGATTTGGAATTCTTGATATATGGCAGAGTGGTAGGGAGAATATGAGTACACGTCCGTGCATTCGGACGGTCGTAAGTACAATTTGATTAATAATCAAGTTATTTACTGTTCTAATATATTCTTGGAGGATGATTGTACATTTCTTGGTGGTATATCACCTTCAGTTTTATACCTAGCCACAACTTTCTTGGGGCGGGATGGATTCTCCTTGACATCTCTTGTAGGATTGGTCGTACCTTCGGGGCGGGATGGACTTATTGTTTGTCTTTTGGAGGATCCATGCTACTATATTTTCACGCTAACACTCTCTTGGTTTGAACTTGCCAGGTAGGATTGCTACGGAAATTTGCACAGTATGTACTTAGAGACAGGATCTCTTTTTATATGGCATAATGTTCTAAAGATTTTTTAACATTCTAGTGTAGTCATACAGGACATGGTGTTTCACGACTTGGCGGGGTACACTCAAGATGTTTAGTAGTCAGTGTATCCGATCTGGGCAACATTTAGTTTAGTTAATTGTAACAGGGACATGTACACATGGAGTTTTCTTGCCCTGTTGTTGCCAAATCGGACTGTTTTTACATTACGGCTTTGTAGCCTATGTCCGTTTTTCATTTAGAACTTAAGGTAAATATCAGTCCGGACAGGTTCCGCTTTTTGAAAGTCAATGGTTTTAACTAACAAAATGTTTTATTTTTTGTTACATTCCATAATTACAAGGTTTTAATTTAAATAGCACTGCCTTAAATGTTATTGACATGACAAGCTTTTGACTTGTTAAAAATTCATGTTTATACTCTCTGTACCTTTAATAATGGTGCGCTGCCTAATTTTTTTGGCGCGCTTTTCTTGTTTAAAAAGAAACTGTCATAGATCTGTTTTAGTACTCTGAGGAAGCTATAGCAGGAGCTGTAGCGAAAACGTTGCTTGTTTTGTGATAATAAAAAGTGCGTTAAGATTCATATCGCTGAGTGGATTAGTGGCTTTCTGATTTTCTCTGTTCCAGTCTGTTCTTCTTGGTTTTTTCTGGTCGAGTAACAGTTTGTAATCAACAGATACTAAGTGGAAGATATGTACCCTGACTGGACTAAAAGCGCAAGAGTTCAAGGAAAGACTTAGGGCTCTAGAACTTCAGGAAGAAGAGGAAATGCATGGAGATGAAGAAGAATGGCAGTTCTAAAAACAGCATGTGTGAAGACCATAGAGCAGACATGTGGCTGAGCCAGGTATGGAAACAAGGCACTTAAAGAAAGTTGGTGATAGAATGCACATGTCCAGGACATTATCAAAAGAAAGAAAAAGTGTAAAGAGTAGAAGATAGAAAAGATGGACCAGGCTAAGAATAAACAGTGGTTGATTAACAAAGGGGATAAGAGAGTACTAGCAGTTGAAATCAGAGGAACTCTACCTCCTTCTAGAAAATGACTCAGCAATTGGCACTAAGAACCTCTTTCAGGTCACAAGGCAAAGACAGAAAGATAAAGACGATAATTATTAGTCACCATTTGTGAGGGTTACCGGCAACAATGTGCTCACCACTCCATAGTGACAGATGGAAGGAGCACTGCTAGCAGCTTTTGAAAGAAGAAAACCCCACAGAAGCTCATCTGCCTCATACTCAACCTAAAATACAACAGGAAGACAAACTCACCTCAGAATAAGGAGGAACAGCACTAAGAAAAAGAAGTCAGGGAAAGCAGCTTCTCAGATGAAGTTATAGTAGATATGATCAAGATGTTGGGTGAGTTAGAGGAGAAATGGCTCATGACGGTGTTCATAGTGGTATTGAGAGAAAGGCACATCCACAATGACTGAGAATAAGTATTCTGTTGCTGGCGTAGAAGAACAAAGGGATTCCAAAGACCTTGATTTATCATCCTTACTGTTCATAGTATATATGCTGCCAAACACAAAGTTCTAAGGTAGAGTTATTTTTCTCCTGCTTTTTTTAATCAGTATTCTATTGCTGCCTGGTACTGAGCTGTTCATTGGTAAACATTTGCAAATCATTGATATTGGAATATTAATACTAAACTGGTTCAGCTCTCAAAAGATTTCAAAGCTGAAGATAAGTTTCTCTGATCACTGCCTGTAACATGGTTTGATGGGTGTTTTAGATGTTGTTGCTCAGATTAGTGTATGGTTCAGATCTATCATTTGCCATGACACACATTTTTGAACTTGAGATCCATATAATTTGGAGACTGGGACAATGAATGTGATGTAAACTGCATGGGATTTGTATACCTGAGGATATTCATAGCTTGAAGTGTCATTATTTAGCATACCAAATTGCAAATTTCATATAATAATTTTGTCCATTTTCCATTCTGGTGCATCAATCAGTTTGAAAGGAGTCTTTCATGTGGTGGAATTTGTACTCAGAGTGTTTGTTTTTCTTTTCAGCATGTCAATATGACATAAATTTATTGTAAACTAAGTTGCAAAGATCAAATCGTATTCTCTAATTTCTCATTCCTGGTGTGATGCCATGTGTCTGATGCAATGTCTGTGAATTTTTTAGCTGAGTTTCACTATACTGTATGATATGAGGACATAAATGCAATCTTATCATTGTTTCCAACCTATAGCAAGTTGGATTATGTTCTAATTTAGCCAGTTATGTGAATCTGAAGGTTGCAGATTTATGAACAAAATATTTTAGAGACAAAGTCATGCTGTACTAAAGCAGATTTATTTCTGAACACGACAGTAGCATTTTGAGAATCACACAACTGAATCTAAACATACCAGGCTAATGCTCAGGTTTTATACACATGAAGTACTAGAATTAGCAGTTCACAATTTCTCATCATAGGTGGTCCATTTGTAATATTCCCTAAAACAATTTATACTTCTTAGTTGACTGCTATGCCATCCAATAAACTCACTTTTCACATCTGAGAGATATCTCAGAGTAAGCCATTCTTCTTGAAACTTCCCCATTCCTGAACTCATATGTTTTCACACTCTCACATCCAGTAAATTTTGTCTGGCAATACTCTTGGGAACAGAATATGTCATAAAGCAAGGTCACAGCATACCAGAACTTTATTCATATATTTCCATAATGTTTCTAACTACATTTTGGTCATGCAATGTCTGATAATACCTTTGCTGACATTACAGACTGACTAACAAATCATGGTTATGCTTCCTAATCTCAACTTGTAAGATGTAGTTATAGCATGATGTCGGAAATAATTTCACCAAACACGATTATATCTTCTGTCTTAACTTGCAATCTCTGAAATAAATCTATTCTGAAGTCCCTATTAACAAAATAATATATTGTCTTGGTTTCTTAGGGCAAGTTAATTTTTAAACTGTCTGATCCACATTGAAAATGCAGAATTTCCACCTTTATCAAAAGAGGTTGTGACATCTCCTGTTATCAAGAATCCTTCCTTGCATTTAGACAGAATGCAAAGATTACATTCTCATTTATTTTCTTTTTGATATGTAACATTATTGAGAAGGTGATTTATATACACCTACACTTTTAAGTGGCATTTCATAACCTCTTTTATGCATAGCAGTTTGGTTTTATATCTACACAAAGTACTCAGTCTACCCTTATTCAGGTTGCAAGAGAACTTAGCAATTTCTAGGCAATTTTTCACATTGTGATCTTTCTGGAGCCATTCCTGAATGGTTTACCATAGAGCTTTTAGAGAATATTCTTTACAACAAGCAATTTCAGTGATTTTATCCTCTGATAACCGCTGCCACTTAAGGAGGTCTTCCTAGAGAGGAGTACACATTGTCAGCCATTTCCTAACAATATTCATTGCTACCTTTCCTCAGGAATATGGTGCAGATGTTATTAGTTCTGAAGTCTTCATTCTAGACATCAGTGGATGGCAAAAAGAGGAGTAAAGCTCATCCTGGAAAATACTGGTGTCTCCTCTCCTCTCCTTTCCTTTCCTCTCCCTTCCTTTCCTCTCCTCTCCTTTCCTTTCCTCTCCCTTCCTTTCCTCTCCTCTCCCTTCCTTTCCCTTCCCTTCCCTTCTTCTCCTTTCCTTTCCTTTCCTTTCTTTCCCTTCCTCCCCTTTCCTTTCCCTTCCTCTCCTCTAATCTCCTCTCATTTCCTTTCCTTTCCTCTCCTCTCCTCTCCCCTCCTTTCCTTTCCTATCCCATTATTGTATATGAGAGAATGGACTGGAATTTGTATCAAGGGTCTCTGTTCAAGAAGTAATTCTTCATGATGAAATTAATCTTAAAGACCAATTGTCAGTTGGCATCAAAATGCCTTATTTCTATCTTAAGAATGTTGCCCAGATCCAGAACCAGATTTCATCGTCAAACCTTGCAACCAGCATTTGTGCACTCAAGTCATCTCACTAAGACTGCTGCAATAACCATTACATCAGTCAAATGGATGGTGACCCAAGACACAGTGGAAGAAAACTCTGCAACAAGGCTTCTAGCTGGTTTATGCAGCATAATGCACTTAATCTAGGACTGCCATTAGTTTCCAAGCAAGGCCTTATCTGGTTTAAATATTCTTGTTTTTATTTTTCTATGCTGGATATACTCATCCAGTATTCACCAGCAAGATTTAAGGCCTTCACTTTAGGGCCTGCTAGCTATTTCAAATTCCTCCTTAGGTTCCCAGTTTTACTCCTCATCTTCTTAATCTGGCATATTTACTCTTTTACATTCCCATCCTTTTTCCCACACTTACTGATGCCATAGACAACTCTCTTTGCTAGTCTGTGTTTACTTACTAGGTTATAATTCAACATGTATGATTTATTACCCTCTATCACATGAAAATATATGCTTATTGCTCTTTTACCCTGACCTCCATTTTAGACTGTGTGTGCAAATTTTGGGATTCTGCAGTCCTGGTTTCACCTTAACTTCTTCTATAAGTCATTAATATACTGACTGATGATATTTAAAACTCCAGTTTTATATCTTTTTTTTTAAATGTTGACTTCTTTTTTTCTGCTTTTTGCCCCCTTGGTCTGTTGATCATCACTCTCCTCCCACTCACTCCCCTCCCCATTTATTCCCTATTTCAAGGCAGTAACCCACCAAAAGGATACATCATTTAAAGAGCCATCAGGGTGATTCAAGATATAGTTTATGATTAGCCTTACTCCCTTTGTGCCCCAGTGAAGGCCAGGGAAGGGTTGTGCAATGGGCTGAGCGTGGAGGCCATCCCCTCACTTCTAAATAGTCCTGACTCTTCCTCACTTCTGTATTTACATTTAATTAGAAATTTGAAGTGGGCCCTTAAATAAGCATTATAAAATACTGCTTTTATGACTATCACACTCTTTCTAAATGCACAATTACATTAGAAAAATTAGACTAGTTTTACTTAGAAATGTTTGCATATCCACTGTAGAAAAGTCTCACCTTCTATATGAGAACAAATATTTTGTTTTCCATGTTATGTAGCTGAATCCCAGAAAGCAACAAGGGCCTTTGCTAAACAGTGAGCACAAACAATAAAACAACTGTATTCTTAATAACTTTGGTAATGGGCCAAGGGATCACATGCACAGCAAAACTGCCATGGGGAAACTGACGTGCTGGGAGGCAGGAAATAAGTTTAAGAGGAAGGGGAGGGAATTCATGTAAAAGTAGATTGGTATGGAACTGAAGAAATTAAAAAAAAAAAAACATTGGTAGCCAGGCAAATCCACTTTCACTGGTTTTGTTAAAACATGCTTACATCAGCACTATTGTACACAGCAGCCCTCAAAATTCTCAGCTTACAAGGGTCAACGAACAGAATTCAACCTTAAAACAGCTGAAAGACATGCAAAGGTATAAAACTCAGGCCTGCCATGCATCTCCATTTCAGTATTGTCCTTATCTTATCAGGTTGTTCAAACAAGAGAAGCATAGAACCACATCATTTCAGTGGTTGAGAACTATGCATACTGTGCCATGACACTGAATTGTCAATCTCATTGTCAGTTTAACTTAATAAATCAGCTACACATCTCATCTAAGTTATAAATTATGCTACCTTTTCTAATAATATGCTAGAAAAACCTCTAGATCTACAAGGAACTTGAGCAACAAACACTACATTAACTAATAAAAAAGGCCAGCCTCATAATTCACTGTTAACTATTAATCCAGCCAAATTCATACTGCCATTTCCAGACATAGTCAGTCTACCAAACTAAAAAAAAATTGCTAACTAAATAAATAGACAAGCCAACCACCCAGCCCAGAGCTCTCAAATGACTTCAAAAGTTACCTGACAAATACAATAAACCTTCAATACAAATAATCCTGCTTGTTTCGCCTGAATGTTTTGGCCAAGGTAGCCTAGCTTGTGGATATTGGGAGTAGCTGTATAATTTATACAACAAAAAAAAGGCATAAACCTTTTGCTGTGTATGGTTTAGTATCATAAAGCTGAAAATCAAAATATTTTTGATCATATAATCAAATCATTAAGTTGAAAGTGGTATTATTGAAATTTAACAATGTCAAAAATGACAACAGCAATGATCGAAATTCGAACTTCCAAAATTTGAATATTGAAATTCCATGTTTGCATTTACATTTTAGCAGGGGGTAAGCCCCCCCTTGCACCCCCCTGCTAACAGTGAGGAAAAGGGTAATTTCCCAATCCGCACTGTACCGCGATCTCCATTCATAATATCGACCTCATATCAGCAAAGGAATATTCACTTTCTGTAATTTAACTTTCAGTTCGATATTATGAAAATTTTGACAAAATGCATTTGATCAATCCAGTTTCAAGTAAGTGCCATTGCACATTATGATAGTAAACTTACATGTACTATAATGCTGACACAAACCTTGCTTTATCAAGGTTACAAGGTGATAACAGCAGGTTAATGGGGAATAGCTACTTGGGCTTAACAAAGCTGGGGGGAGGGGTTGTGAGTTGCTGAGTACAATAATCTGGAGGAGAGCCTGATTCAGCAATTTTACAAGTACATTGATCATAACTGGGCCTATACATCCTTTACCAATGGTTCAATGGTGAAAAGTTGACTAGGGTCCAGAAGGGCTTGAGGGATCTGTGGACCTTGTGTTGACTCAGTGGGCCTTGTGTCACAACCTATCAGATGGACTGAAAGTATGGCGAGTGTGTTGACTTAAGGGACATTCATGAGCTAGGGAGTACATTAAGGATGCTGGAGATAACAGGTCATTGTGAGAAGCCATGTATATGATAATAAATTATTTTTAGAGGGAAAAAAATTGCTATTAACTATAAGACAATGAAGGTTTAGCCCAGGACAAGTGGACACTGAAAGGGTTAGTGGTCTGAGTTAAGCAGTCAAAGAGAATGATGAAAGCTATTTACTGTAGGTGAATGACACTGAAGGAGAAAGCGAGTAGGTGAAGATTAGTAAGAGGATGGTGTTTATCACTATTCTTGTTTCATAAGGGACCACACTGCATCATGGCTGAGGAATTTAAGAAACATCTACAGGAATTACATAACACAAAAGGAAGCTAGTGATTAGATAGGATTTGTCCACTGATACAGTCAACAGCAGGCCAGACAAGAGCATTGAAACCAGCTGCAGTGGTGACAATAGAGTCAGTAGCAACAGCTATAGCTGAAGTGGAGTCTCAAGGGGGAAAACATTGGAAGGAATATTGCTATATTTCCTGAAAGTTTAGTACAAAATTATTTCTAATTGCCAAAGCAATGAGTTTACATTTAATTAGTTAATTATATGTTAACTGCATAAGACCTGCAAGGCACAAAGCTCTTCTTTTCACAGGCAGAATAGAAACACTGTCTGGTTAAGTGACTTCCTTGAAGTCTCACAACTTACTTTTATATAGACAAAAGAAATCAAACTCAGGACTATTAAATACGTCATGTTAGCATTTCATAATCTTAACCTGATTTGCTGAATTTTCACACATCTAACAAATATTTGTGAAACTTTATTAATTTTAAATGTTTAGGGTGTACATTTTCAGCATGCTGTTTGGACCCCCTATTGTGAAATATCATTGCGTTAGTCCATCACATAGATCTCAACCTCTTAGCACAAGAAATCTGGGCGAAGCCAAAAATAATGGGGGGAGTCAAAAATAGTGACAAATTTTAAATATTATTCTTATAAACTTTGAAAGTTGTTAGAATAAAAGATTTTGTGTTACTGTACATTTTTGAAATAATATGAAGTCTGGCACTCAAATGTTTAGCATTTTTGGTGAATTCAGTCTTCACTGATTTGCAAGCAAACCACAAATTTTATGAGGAACAAACCAAAAACATGAGGCAAAATCTGGACATTCTATGAAAATCTGGAAAGTTGAGAGGTATGGTCCATCATGAAATTTGCACACATCAACACAAAAAATCTCCATAAAACAATTGGTAATATCCCTTTTCTAGTGTATCACTTTTCACTGGTGAACTGATAGTGCCACACTTTATAAGGTAGTACCATAAAACTAGCATGTTTAAGGTTTTAAAAAAAGGTTTACATATTTTGAACCATCAAACTTACACAGATACATTTTATTTCATGCATACATAACTCAAAATTTGAGCAAGTCCTGTATTTTGAAAAACAAAAATTGAAGTACTAATTTCTTAAATTGATATCACAAGTACAGAACCAGTCATTCAAAATCAAGACAGGACTATGCTTTTATACTCTCTCAAAAGCATGTGTAACCTTTGGTGGGAGACATATTTTATGCCAATATATAATAACAAATAACTGAATCTGTTATCCAAAGTTAAAAATTTAAAATGTAACATGCATAAAAAGTACAGATGTTATTTTTGTAAATGCAGTGAGGCACTCAGGGGTATGCATTGCACAGGTATCGCTGCATTCTCAGGAACATGTAAGACACTTGTCCTGTGGGAGTGCGGTAGTGTCTGTAAATAAAATTGGTATTTTATTGTTGCCACGTGCACTGCAACCACTGCAGCTGTCTATGGGACTTGCAGACATTGGACCCGACCCAGTTTGGCTTCGTCAAGGGCAGATCATGCCTTTTGAACTTGGTCGACTTCTTCGAAACAGTCACCAAGGCCATTGATGAGGGAAAGGCAGTCCATACAGCCTACCTTGACCTTGCAAAGGCCTTCGACACAATACCCCACTCGAGTATTGTAGAAAAACTTACCAGCTTAAATGTAAACCCATATGTCACAAGATGGGTTGCAAACTGGCTTAAGGACAGAACCCACAGGGTTAGAGTTGCTGGCGCTATGTCAGACTCCAAGCCGGTCACAAGTGGTGTCCCACAGGGCTCGGTCCTTGGCCCCCTATTGTTCGGCATCTACTTCTCAGAAGTACAGGCCAACATGGGAGGACTTTGGCTGACAAAGTTTGCAGACGACTGCAAACTGGGCGCCATAGTGGAAAGTGCATCGGACACACGGATATCCTTCAGAAGGGACTCACGGAAACAGATAGCTGGTGCCAGAGCCATGGCCTGAAGTTAAATGCCAAAAAATGTATAGTCATACCCTTCGGGAAAAACAAGGTAACCCCAAGCTACCATATAGGTGGCAATCCACTAAGCACAGAAGAGGTTATCAGGGACCTGGGGACCCAGGTTGTCAGTGGCCTTTCTTTTGACACTCATGTTGCTAAAGTGGTTAGAAAGACCTTCTACATTGCCCACCTGATCATGAAGGGATTCACATCCGGATCTAGTGAGGTCATTGTTCCCCTGTACTCTTCACTTATCAGACCAATGATTGAGTACAATGCCCCATTCGGGATGTATCTCACCCGACATCTGCAGCAATTGGAGAGACCCCAAAAGTTCCTCACCAAAAGGATAAAGGGACTCCAAAATCTGTCATATGCTGCCAGATTGAAGAAACTCCAGCTCTATTCAGTTGCATACTGTCTGCTCAGAGGTGACATGTGCCTGACATACAAGGCCATGTCCAACCCGGAATTAATGGACATGCTCCACCTCAAAAATTCC
Source organism: Protopterus annectens (assembly GCF_019279795.1). Classification (NCBI taxonomy): domain Eukaryota; kingdom Metazoa; phylum Chordata; order Ceratodontiformes; family Protopteridae; genus Protopterus; species Protopterus annectens. Next base: position 388,084,873 of record NC_056734.1, on the reverse strand, counting down.
AAATCCACCAAAACCACTAGAGCAAGCGACTTAAACCTTAGACGGATATAAATAGGACGTGCTGGAGGGATAGATTTATCACTCAGAGACTCCCTATGCTGTGGAATAAAATCCCGGTCCATGTGAGGCAGAGCACCTCGCTGGCTCTGTTCAAGAGAAATCTTGACCTGTGGATGGGAGATCGTAGGTTTATCCCGGGAATCATCTCTGTGTCACTGCTGGACAGAGGCACAACAAACTAATGGGCACAGTATTTTTTCATATAAGGGGTGGCGTAAGCCACAAAAATTTGGGCTAGGCTTATAAATGCCTTAGGGCAGATAGCCTAGTATAAACCTATGAACCTATGAACCTATGTAACACTGCTAGGTCTAGCAACTTACAATAAATCATTCACTGCATCACCCTGCAGTTTTGGGCCTTGACCTGAGTTAAAGGTAGCCTAGCTGTTCAGTTTAAACTACCATGTTATGGGCCAGATTATAAAATACTTGTTCTCAATGTAAGTGACTTAATCCTTTGCAAGCCTGCCCAGATTCCAAATGACTTGCTCTTGGGGTAAGTGACTAACTTTGGTGTAAGGCTTATCTAAAAGCAGGCTTACACAGTAGTTAGCTTAAAAAAAAATTGCCATTGATGTAAGTGAATTACTCCATTGTAAAGTAAGTCAGTTACACTGAGAGCAGCTCATTCGTAATTGAGGCAGGCTTTCACCAAAGTAAACCACTTACACAGAGAACAAGTCTTTCAAAATTAAGGCAGGCTTATACCAGAGAAAGTCATTTACACTGAGTACGTGTTTTGGAATCTGGCCCAGTGTGTTGGTTTTTCCCAGATCCTATACAAACAGTGGTGGCAATGGCATAAAAAGAAAGTTTGAATCAGTGAAACATGGAAGACACCATAATACATTGGCTGCTGGCAGAAGCTCATAATTATTTTAACATATTTACTGGTTGCTGTTGTGAGGAAATAAATATGCATGGAAATTTGATTATGCTAATGCCCACTTGTTCTCTATATAATGCAATGAAAAGTGACTCTGGAATAAGTTTTCATCAAACACCAGTAAACCATTATATAGAACATCATAAACTTCATATTTCCAAAAGATGTCACCTTTTACAGTGGTGTCACCTGTCTACTTAATCTAATAATTGTGCATGTTTGAAAAAGTGCATTAAGTACTGCTTTTCATTTGGCTGTTACATATGGTAGGAAGACAGTAATGTGCTTCTGTTTAATTTGTACAATATAGATATGTTACTATGACAACAACTATTACATTTCTAAAAATACATGTTTAAAATCATGCTAAAAAGCACTGAAAAGAAGGGGACTATATTATACATATCCAAACATGTTGCAGGTTATGAATATATAAATATAGACATAATAATACATTTTGGAGGATGTACAGATACCCATTAACGTTAGTTTTCATGAAACTTTTGCAGAAGAAAACCAGAATTGCTATCTTGTATGCCACTTTATTCACTGAACAATAAAATGTTTATTAAGTAAAGAAGAAAATGTTTTGAAATTAGGAAACACATATAACAATGGGTACATTGTTGTCAGATTATCTTTTATATCAGTTTTGCAATGCTCATAGAGTGGAGAAAAGTCTCTTCTAGACTTATTGACATGCTTAATGGAGTGAAGCCTTTCACGTGGGTGCCAGAAAATGTTTCATAAACATCCAGTTAAAAAAAACACTACAAGTTATATGTTTGGTGTGGTGTTTATTTCCATGGTATAGTTATGAAATAACCAGAAACATTTATTCAAAAAAACTGTCACAAACTGTGGGCAGTAGTATTTTGACATGCTGCATAACACTGTAGTACATCCTTCAAATTACCATACAATGAAGATGCATTTTAAAATATTCTGTGAGTTAGTTTTTGCTTTACTTGTACAACAGCAGTAAAGCAACTCAGTTGCCAGTAATATTGCCAAAATGACATCATCCAAAATAGACAAGTGCCAGACAACAGTATCTAGTAGTGGATTTTAGCATTTTAATGTTTGTGATGCATTCAGTTTCTGTTATCATACAACGAAGACTCACAAGCAAAACATCTCTACTGCTCTGCATAAAAGTAATCCTTATTGAGCAGTGTTAGAAATCAGGACAATCATTTGTTAGTAGCAATCATGGGACTTTCCTACAGGTGCCCCGATGAAATGTAAAACATATATAGTACTGAGTCAGTTTTAAATAGGATGCCATGTTATTGCTTAACTTTGTCAGTGGCTGAGATGTTGTACAATTTTGCCCCAAAGGATGTTTTGGTACAAGTGGACAAATGAACTCATTGGAATCGATTTGTAAATTAGTGACATGGTAATGGCTTCATGGATGTATTATTGAATATGTTTGGTAAAATTTTCAAAACAACTTGAAAGAGTTATTGGCAAATATCTTCCCAATTAACTGCATATTTGCTAGGGTAAAATAGTTGTGGTCAACTTTAGAATTCATTAAATCTGACATGTCATATTTCATTCAGTTATGAGGTGCCAAACTACAGGACTGTAAATAAAAGAGTAACACATTTACCACAGATTCACATTTTTCAGAATATTCATCTTGAAGACCTACTTGTTAAATTATGTATGTGTCCTCATACATTTTAATTCTGGAAAGTAATTTTAGAATTAGTTAGGAAATTGGTCACAAGAACATTTTTTTTGAGGAGAAGAAAGCCATGCAATACTCCTAATGTGGTACACATTAGATAGACTATTAAAATGCACATGCTCCATGCAAAAAAATTATGAAATTATGCTATTTTTAAATAATTCCAAAACAGCCTGCATTGATAGGGTAATTAAATTAACATTTTAAGAGTATCTATTATACAAAATAGAATCCACGACTCAATATCCATGAACAACATACACTGGGGTATTTTTTTCACAAGTATCATTTTGTTTATTTGATATATTTTTATGGTTGGTTACTCAATCAATACCAGTTTGGGCAAGATCATTTTGTGTCCTGCTGGCTGAGATGGATTTGTGTGACTGCTATACTTAACAAAATGCCACTTGATGTAGGACTTGCATTCGTGAGGCTCTTTAGGGTTAAGTTTAGTTTTCTGTGGGGTTACAGCAAGACATACATTTAGGGTTAAGGTGTGAATTAGATTTGTATTTATAAAGTTCGATTTAAGCTTAGGGTTAGTAATAGCTTGTTTTAAGGTTTGAGTATGTGCATTGGTGTGTCATGTTCGGGGGGGGGGGTTGATTTGTCCGTCATAAAAATGCTGTGAGTGGTTGTGTTTTATTGCATTTTGTTGAATTTGACATATCATGATGTGCTTTTTTTTTCAGTGATATTGCTTTTGACTTGCTGAGATGGACCCTTCATTTTCTTAGGTATAATTTTAGTTATGGTGGATGCGTGACTTTCTCTTTGAGCTCACATGTGATTTATGCATGCAACTAAGAAGAAAATTAAGGCACATCTCTTTGAAGCATCTATAACTTCTGTGTATTGCTCACAAACTTTCCTTCTGAGAAAAACTTGTAGCTGACCTGTAGCATTAAGTAGTAGATCCCAAGTTCTCAGCCTTTATATTCTACTCTCTTACCATTACACTCTAGTAATGAAGCAACTGATGTTTACTGATTTATAACTGCACGTCTTTAAATGGAAGTTTATATACCAAAGTACCTTTTGAAATGCCTTTCGAGAAACAAAGAAATGAGAATATCAATAGAAAAGCAATACAGTACTTATGTCACCTTAGAGCTGAATTTCGAAATATTATGATATAACTAGTTCATGTAAATAAACGGATATGTTAATTACAAAGATAAATAAGGGTGAGGTTGTTTGTGTTAACTGTGAAAGGATCAGGTTGAGGTCAGTAACGGGTAACAGACTGTTCAATTATTATGAAAAAGAAATGAAAATAGAGAGAGGCAGAAAAGAAAAATGAGTCAACATTATGTGATTCATTTTAGGTAAAGACGCTGCCCTTGAAGTAGAAACATCTGGCTGTTGGGGACTGTCCATCCTAAGTGCTACAAAAGAAAGAATAAGCATGAAAAATTGTCTTCTTTATTTTAGTGACATGTCTGGAAGTGTTCATTCTGTTGAGTACTGCTACAGAGTCAGACTGTGTTGTCAAATATTACAAACTTCACATGAGACTGTGTGAGCACAGAGGATGGAGTTAAGGAAGGAGGCAGAGCTAAAGGCCACTGCATGGAGGAATGTATGGGGGATTTGGCCCCAACTTCAAAGGAGGCCATTAAGTTTTTGATCTTGTTTAGCTTTATGACTGCTTACATTTGATGAAATAGTCCTCAGGCACTACTCGTGTCAATTGGCATCAGCTCATTTACATGGTGATTATCTACTGTGATTTACAGACAGCACGTACATAGCTTTTAACTCTTATTTTAAAATGCAAAACCATCATTTTAGAATAGTTTCCGCAAAGGAGTAAATCATTGCTGTAAGTCGACAGTGGCACTGTGAAGAAACTTACAAAGGAAGATGGTAGAACTCCCACAGACACTATATAAAGTTATGTACACTGTGACGGTGGAACTACCTTAGTGGTAATTCTAGATGATACAACAGTGTCAGCGATGAAAACAGAATGCTATATTAGAATGTGTTCCCATCTTAGGGGAGGGATAGCTCTTATTCTCTTGTTTTTCTTTGCTGGTTAACAAATCCTTTTCGGTTTTCTGTGGCCATTGCAAACTCTATAGGCTGTATCTGCAGTTCATTTTGTAAATCATCTGCTCCTCAATTATTATGTGTTGGTCACTGATTGAAAACTACATTGAAAGGCTTCCTTCCACCAAAGTCCTCATTGCTCAATGAGAAAACGCTACATGGCTGCGATTGTAGTCTAACAGTAAATAAGGAGGTGGATGTTAATGATCTATAGAGTGAATGTGCTTACACGGCTTTTGATAGGCATTGGAATAAAGGCTAATTTAGGAAATAACATCTGTTTTTGCCCAACAGCTTGTTATTGATTCCAAAACAAAATCTAATACATTCAAATTCCTTTCCTCATGTTCATTTAAAATCTCCATTATACCTTTCTCCTAAGTCAACAGTTGCACAATCTCTCTCCTAATGCTCAGGAATAACTTGCTTGTTGTACTGGTGCCATTACAGTTATATACCTGTTCATAATAATGCTGAAGTCTGGCAATCGCAATGCAAATATCTTCTGCCTGACATTAGTATATCAACAGACGACAACAAACTTTAAACCCATTAAACAAATGCAGTGCTTTTTGCTACACATATAATCAAAATACATATATCATTATTAGCCAGTTTACTATAAAAACAAGAGATGAAAGGAAATTAACAACTGTAACAAAAATTCTGTATTTATGCAACAACTACATCAGCCATCTACTTACACACTCGTTCCAGAATGCTCTCTTTGCAAAGTTTGCTCTTCTGTCTATGAAGTGCACTACATGCTCAGAAGCTGGTGGAACATCTCATGGCGATATGTGTGTGTGTGTGTGTGTGTGTGTGTGTGTGTGTGTGTGTGTGTGTGTGTGTGTGTGTGTGTGTGTATGTGTGTGTATATATTTATATATATATATATATATATATATATATATATATATATATATATATATATGTATCATATATATGGATGGGTATACTTCATAACATTGAAATTTCATAACGTTGAATTTCAAAACATTGAGACCAAAACCTCTAAATTCCAAAACACTGAAAACTCAAGACATTGAAAGTGTGCTTCATAACATTGAAAACTACAATACATATGTAAATAACATTGTCTCATATAACAACACCTAACTAACAAACACACTTTCTACTACATTTCTGCAGGGGACAAGCTGAGGTTAGGAAATTAACTTTTTTCCACTGCGATCTTGGAGTTGGTATATTTAGTTTATGGGGGGTGTGGGAGGCAGAATCCACTACATGGGGGTGCAAAGGTGCATGCCCCCCTACAAAAATGTAGTGGAAAGTGTGTTTGTTAGTTAGGTGGTGTTGTAGATGGAGGGGATCTTATTTACTTGTGCAATGTTATGAAGCACACTTTCAATGTTCTGAGTCTTCAATGTTTTGGGTTTTCAGTGTTTTGAATTTTTAGTGTTATGATCTCAAGGTTATAAAATTCAATGTTATGAAATGTCATTGTTATGAAGTACACCTATATGGATCTACATTAAAACAACGAATTACCATAACGTTGACTTGTAGAATGTCGAGATGAAAACCACAAAACTTTACATTAATGGATGTTCACATCATCATAAGTTTTCAGCAAGTAAGTAAATACTTGGCCAAGATTACATAAAAAAGCAAACTGAAGCAAATAAAACCCACTCAAGTGGGGAACTTTGTCCCACATGCCCCCCACACCCTCCCTAACTGAATATACCAACTTTGAGATTGCACTACAGTGAAGAAAAGGGCAAAGTTCACCATGTTGGCCAACTGCCTCCTTTCACGGTGAAAACTTACGATGATGTGAATGTTTGTTTATGTAAAGTTTTGTGATTTTCATCTCGATGTTCTGCAAGTCAATGTTATGGTAATTCAGTATTTAAAGTAGACCCAAATATATATATATATATATATATATATATATATATATATATATATAGTACAGGGGCAGACCTCCCCTTGTCACCCTAAGATGTATTGATATATTTATTTATTTTCAGTTTGATGACCGGGGAGGTCCACTGGGCTCAAGGAGCCCGTTTTCAGTGGAGGCCCGGGGAGGAAAGCTCCATAAAACATAGCAGACATAGTAACAATTAAAGAATTAGTAAAAATTATGTAGTAAAACATAAGCACAGTAGAATATCAACATAGTATGATATACAGTGCATATTTACATGTAAATACAATTAGAGGTTGATAATACAGAGTCACCATTATACTGAGGTTTTAAATCTTCTGAGAATGCTATGAAAGAAACATTTGTAAGAAAACAGTAAATATGATTGCGCTCCTATTGGGTAAGGTGGAAGGTAGTTTATGTACATGTATGTATTCATGTATTAGGCAGGATTAGGTAGGTACAGTGCAAGTGCATTTCCTTTTATTGGAGAGGTAGGAATGGAGCTGGGTTTTGAAGTTATCAAAGTTTTGAGAAATTCTTAGAGAGGGAGGAAGGGAGTTCCATTTTTTGGCTAAGGAAAGGGAAAGGAGAAACTGACCTGAGGAACGGTTTGGTTTGTATACAGAAATGAGATTTTGGTGAGCAAATCTTAGAGTTCTGTGAGGGGTATATAGTGGTAAGGTATTAGTTAGTGCAGGGCACTTAGTGGGTTTAAAATGAGTTTGTGGGCTGTAGTGATTTGGAGGTAGTCCAGGTAGTTGGGAAGTTCTAGCCATTGCAGTAGGTGGAGAGGTATGCAGTAGTGGGTAGAGTACTTGGACTTGGCGGCAAACTTTGAGAATTTGTTGTAACAGGATTCTGGTTTAGAGGAGATAGAGGAAGACAGGTTGATTAGTAGAGGGGCACCATACATCAGAGATGGTAGTAAGTAGGTAGTGGCGAGGGTCTATCTTGTGGAAGGGGATAGAAAATGGGAGTTCCTGTACAGCATGCCAAGTTTCTGATGTGTTTTCTTAATGTTTAGCTGAATATGGGTGAGATGTTCATCAATAGTGACCCCAAGAAGGTTAGCAAAAAGAACAACTTAAATAGTGTTGTTGGCATGGCTGATAATGTTGAAGGAGGTTTTGTCAAGAGGATGAGATTTAGAGGGAGAGAATAGCAGAATTGTAGATTTGTTGGCATTTAGAGAGAGGTGACTTTGAAGCATCCAGTTCTCAGTGGTGGAAAAAGCAGTTTGGGTTTTTGTTTGGAGTACTTGGAGGTTAGAAGCAGAGCAGATTAGAGTTGAATCATCTGCATATTGGACTATCTTGGTGTTAGTAATAGCTGTGTGGAAGTCATTAATAAAGATATTAAATAGCATTGGGCCAAGTATAGATCCTTGGGGGACACCAGTTGGGGTTGGGAGGAAGGTTGAGGTGCCAGTTATCCATTTTACAGTCGAGATTGGTCAGAGCGGTAGCTGCTGAATCAGGCAAGGGTGTTGTGGGAGAGATTAAGATTAGCAAGGTGGTTTAGGAGATGGGAATGGGAGACAGTATCAAAAACCTTGGAGAGGTCAAGGAGGACTGTGGATAAAAGTTCTCCAGAGTCACGAGCGTGGTTTACTATGTCTAGGAAAGAGAGGAGAGCAGTTATTGTGCTAATGACCTGGACGAAATCTGTGTTGAGTTGGGGTGAGGAGTTGGTTATT
>NC_056734.1:387761572-387771572 GCF_019279795.1 Protopterus annectens | reverse complement strand
ATTGTACATTTGCTTAATTATTAGGTTCATAGGTTCATACTAGGCTATCTGCCCTAGGGCATTTATAAGCCTAGCCAGAGTGTGTATGGCTTTCGCCACCCATTTTAAATTAATTTTGCTATGCCCTTTTTCGAGGTTAGTATACTGTGCCTCTGTCTAACAGTGATACAGAAGTGATACCCAGGGTAAATCTATGATCTCCCATCCACTCATCAAGATTCCTCTTGAAGAGAGTCAATGTGGGACTCTGCCTAACCTGGACTGGGATTTTATTCCAGAGTGAAGGGAGTCTCTGGGTTATGAATCTGTCCCTCCAGCATGTCCTATTTATTTCAGTGCTGAGGTTCAAGTCCCTCGAGCGCGTAGCTCGATGGGATTTGGATTTTCTGAGGTACAGCATGTCCATTAATTCCGTGTTGGACATGGCTTTATACGTCAGGCACAGATCGCCTCTGGGCAGGCGGTATGCCACTGAGTAGAGCTGGAGTTTCTTTAACCGGGCAGCATACGGCATCTGTTTGAGCCCCTTGATCCTCTTGGTGAGGTACTTTTGGGGTCTTTCCAGTTGCTGCAGGTAAGCAGCAAAGGGGGCATTGTACTCAATTATGGGCCTGATGAGGAATGAGTAAAGAGGCACGATGACCTACTCTGATCTAGATGTGAATCCCTTCATGATTAGGTGGGCTATATAAAATATTTTCCTAACCACTTTGGCCACGTGGTTGTCAAATGAGAGTTTGCTATCAACTTGGGTCCCCAGGTCCCTAATTACTTCTTCTGTACTTAATGGATTACCACCTATGTGGTAATTTGTGGGCACTTTGTTTTTGCCAAAGGGGATGACTATACACTTTTTGGCGTTTAGCTTGAGGCCATGGCTCTGGCACCAGTTGTCCATTTCTATGAGGCCCTTTTGGAGGATGCTTGTGTCGGCTGTAGAGTCTATTATGGTGCCCAGTTTGCAGTCATCTGCAAACTTGGTCAGCCACAGTCCTTCCATGTTGGCCTGTACCTCCAAGAAATATATACCGAACAAGTGAGGTCCCAGGACTGAGCCTTGTGGGACGCCACTTGTAACTGGTTTGGAGTCTGACATGGCTCCAGCTATTCTAACCATGTGGGTTCTGTCCTTGAGCCAGTTTGCAACCCATCTAGTGACATAGGGGTTTATATTTAAGCTGGTGAGCTTATCTATAATGCCCGAGTGGGGTATTGTATCGAAGGCTTTTGCGAGGTCCAGGTAGGCTGTGTGGACCACCTTCCCCTTGTCATTGGCCTTGGTGACTGTTTCAAAGAAATTGACCAGGTTTAAGAGGCAGGATCTGCCCTTAACAAAGCCAAACTGGGTAGGATCCAGTGTCTGTAGGTCCCCAAGCTAGTGAGACTTATGGGGCGATAGTTTCCAGGATCCGTTGAGGCACCACCTTTGTGGAGAGGGACCACTGTGCTGTACGCCACTCTTTGGGTACATATCCTGTAGTAAGGCTGAGATTGAACAGTAGTTTTAGGTTTGGGTTTAGCTCTTCTTGGAGTTCATGTAGGATGCAGCCCGGGACACCGTCTGGTCCCATTGATGCTGTGTTTCTTGCTTTAGAGAGGGCAGCTCTTACCTGGGCATCTGAGATGTCAGGGAGGCAGCACTCTGCTGGGATAGATATTAGCCCTTTTGGTGGGGGGGGGAGAAGTTTGCGCTGAACCTGTCAGCTAGGATGTTGGCAATGTCTGTGGGTTTGGTGTATTTTTTGTTATTTTGGACTAATTCTGAGCATATCTGGGAATTCCCACCCAGGTTCCTAACATAACTAAAGAAAGCCTTGTGATTATCCGTAGTGTCCTGTGCAAGTTTTCTCTCGAAGCTGGCCTTAGACGATTTTATGAGTGCCTGTAGTTTTTTGCTAATACTGATCAGAGATGCCTTCCATTTTTGGGATTTTGCTCTATCATGTAGTAGCTTCCTCCTTCTATTGTACAGTTTGTTTATGGCTGGGGTCCACCAGACAGGACGTCTGCCTTTGGAGGATTGGGTCTTGGTTTTATTTGGGATTGCATGATCCATGCATTCCTGAAGGTGTTCTTAGAATACATTTATAAAGGATTTTGCGGTCTGGGCCGTATTATCCACAGGCCCGGGGGCTTTGAAGGATTCCACCTCGGTTTTGAGGAGTGTAAAATTTGCTTTAGAGAAGTTTTCCACTGTGGTTTTCTGGGCATGGGGTGGGGTCGGGATGTCAATATCCAGTGAGATTAGTTTATGGTCTGATCTTACCAGTGAGGGATACACTTCTGGTCTGGAGTATAGAGTCCCCATGTTGGTGATGATCAGGTCCAGTATGTTTTCCCCTCTTGTGGGAGTGGTAACAAGTTGTTCCATAGCATTTGAGTTTATAAATTCTAGGAACCTTTGGGCTAGGGTGTTGGAGCTAGAGTAATGCTCCCAGTCTATGGTTGGGTAGTTGAAGTCACCCAATATAATGGTGTTTGGAGAGACCTTCATATTTTCCAGTGTTCTCAGGAAGGCAGAGTGGGGTTCCTGGGTTTGAGAGGGTGGTCTGTAGCAGGCTATAAGCTGGAAGGCAGTTTTACCCACTGTTAGTTGCACATGGATAGTCTCTGATGCTTCATGCTGTGCCACCAACCTGGAGGTGTGGGTATCTTTGACGAATATTGATACTCCCCCTCCATTTGTTGTTCGGTCCAAGTTTTGGGGCCGAAAAGCATGGTATGAGGTATAACCTGGTAGTGCTGGGGTGCTCTCGAGAGCCTTGAACCAGGTTTCTGTTACTGCACAGATATCGATGTTCTCCATGCTAAGGAGAGTTTCGAGTGCATGCATCTTGAGGTTTAGACTTCTGGCATTGAGTAGCATTACTCTTAGTTTTTTATCCCTTGTGATACCTATGGAGGTGGGTTTGTCTTTTGAGCCTTGCCTAAAAAGGCACTATGGGGGTAGCAAGAGCCTTTGCCAATATCCGAAAGCCCAGGGGTGACAGGTGCAAGCCGTCCCTAGCGAAGCATCGTGGCTTGTCGAGCATGTCATCCCAGGCTGACAGGCATTGGATCCCCTTTGAATGACACCAATACTTAAGCCACTTGTTGAAATTGATAATCTTGTCTTCATACTGTGGCATCATTCTTGGTGAGGGTAAGATGCTACTCAAGGTCAGGGTCATACCGGCCTGGGCTACATGCTCAGAGAGCTCCTCTATGTCTCTTTTCATGTAGTCCAGGGAGGTACGTCTCAGGTCATTCACACCAGCATGGACAATGACTGAGTCATATTTGTACTTGCCTTGGAGTGACCTGAGTGCTTGTGTTATGTGGCAGATCCTAGCGCCCGACAGGCAGATCACCATGACCTTCTCCTTGCTCAGCCTGGTGAGTGGGACGTCAGTGTGCCTGATGATAGAGTCACCTATTACAAGTGTATCAGGTGTGTTGTTTAGCCTTAAGGGCTGTGACTGTTCAGCACACTGGCTTTGTGAGCTATGTGTTGCACATGTTTTGTTTTGGGGTAGCGGTTGCTTGGGTGTCTGCTTTGGAGGTCTCCGCTGCTTAGGCAGATTTTTATTTAGAGCCTCCAAGTATGTTTTTGTGTGTTTATGTGTTTGGTTTGCTGTCGTGGTAGGTCTATGTGAGACTGGAATTTTAGTGAGTGTGGTTTCCTTCTCCTCCTGACTGGTTACACCAGTACTGAGTTGAGAGAGCTTAGCCTCCAGTTTGGCTATATGGTTGCATCTCTCACATGTGTTGGAATTTGTTGGGAGGAGGAGAGGGTTGTCTGTGTAAATGAGGCAGTTGAAACATTGCCTCAAGATTCCCAGATTCACCAGCTGGACTGGAGAGGAGATTGACAACTTACCTTTGGACATGCTAGAATAGTATTGGGAATTCCTTTATAATTGAAAAAAAATGGCCAATGGGGAGCAAGGTACTCCAGGGAGAGTTTGTGAGGGTGTAGTGCTTTTAATTTTTTAGTGCTGACTTATATAATTGCTTTAGTGAGCAAGTGCCAGGTAACTTAAATGCAAAAATGACAAACAGTAACTTTCTTTGAGTGAAACAAGGAAATAAGTACAGTAAGCAATGCAGATATCACTAGGGATCCACAGAAGCGCTGAAAAGCCGCATTTTAGGTGGAATTAGCTTTTCAGGGAAATAACAAGCGTACAAACAAAACTAGATTCAGCAGGCCTGGATCTAGTCTATGCTACAGCAAACAAGGTGTACCAATTACAGTAAGAAATAGTTCAAATATGCAGGCACTGTAAGCCTTTAACCAGAAATTCCCAGCTCAGAAGGGCAGAGTCCAGCCTCTTCTCCCACAAGAGTGCAGACCATGAGCCTTCTTAATGTAAAATAACTGGCCTGAAGCCCAGGTGCTTAATTCAGAACTAATACACTTTTAGAATAACAGACACTGAGCCCTCAATCAGCAGTTCCCAGCTTAGAAGGATGTAGGCTACCTGTCCTGCCACCACAGTGCAGCCCACAAACCTTCCTAATGTAAAACAACTGGTCTAAAGCCCAAGTACTTAAACTAAAAGGCTTAGAATAAGTTACACCAAGCAGTAATAAATACAACTGAGTACTTTTAAGATGACGCAAAAGCAAAATAAAGTAGGAAGAAGCACAAATACAGTAAAAGCAGATAACATTTTTTTTTTTTTTTTATAGTGGAAAGAGAGAAAGGAAAGAGAGAAAGGAGTAGTCGAAACTAAGCTAATCATTGATTTATTTACTTATTCACAGTGTGCAATATTTTCTTGGACTCTAAATATGAGTCGTGAGTTTGTAGTTTGAACAACAAGTTTTTAAAGGATAATTAATTAATTAATTTATTTATTAATTAATGAGTAAATTGTTCATTGTATTTAAGGAGATGGGTTTGTTTGGTGAGGTGTTCCATTGAAGGCGAATTGCCGAGGTACCAGGACATGTCAATAAAGGACATTTTTTTTCACCATCTCTGTGGTTGATGTTTCCTATCTGCTTGCAGTTTGGAGTATCTTTTTTGGTAACATAAAGTGATGAATACACTAACATGCCAGCTTATACAGTTATCATCATCAGTTCTAGTCTGGTTCATTTAAGGAATGCATGAAGCACAATAGACAAATGGTGACATTTAAATACACAAAGGGCTAGTTCAGTCAGGGAGAAGAAAGCTGATGGCTTAGATAAGAAAAATTCATACACATTTATACATATTAAAATCATCAGTTTATGCATCAGGTTTTCGTCTTTTGTATTGTTTTATATTATTAATCATACATATCGTAAAGAAAAAGGAAAAAGAAAAAAAATGTATTATAACTATGAAAACTGAAAAGCATATATTAGGTAGTAATACACCCCTGTCCTAAACAACTAGTGAAGCCTGAAACTTATTCTATCATATGCTCACCACTAATGACTCCGTAACTAACTACCACTAGAGGTTATACAAGGAAGATGAAGAAACAGCTTGGTTCCAGTTTGCCAAATGAATATTGTCATTGATGTAGAAAGTAAAATCATTTGTACTGAGAGTGGGATACATTAGAATTTATGAAGAAAATCCAAAATGTTGTACATACACAGAGAAATGTGGGATAAATTATAATGCAATTCTGTATATTTCAGACCATCAGGTCACTAGTCTTATAATTAGTACAAGTCTGCTGCATATGTGACCAATCAAAGAGGACAGCTAGAGCTAGTCTGCTGCATATGTAACCAGTCCATGATAACAGCTAGGTCAGCAAGTTCCTAAGGAATTATTATTATTATTATTACTATTATTATTATTATTATTATTATTATTATTTTAAATGTGTCAGTAGTATCTGTGAAATATCCTAGCTTGAAGTTTTTATGAGGTGATCTTATGATATTCCTGTAATCATTTTATAGTTTCTTCAGTTATGCATTGATTAGAAAGATTTTTGATACAGATCTATAATATCCTGAAATGAACTATGTACAACTTTAGGCATCTGTAATACAGAAATAGTTTTAGATTTCATTTTAATTGAAGTCCACTGTCACTACAGCTACTCTATATATAATGTTATCTCTTCATACTTGTTAATTGTACTCTCAGCATATACTCTGTTTATTATGCATGTTTGTTATTGTTAATGGAGCTTTTCTTCCCAGGCCTCCACTGAAAATGGACTATTCTTGGCCCAGTGGACTTCCCAGTCATCAAACCGAAATAAATAAATAAATAAATAAATAAAATAAATAAGTAAATGAAGAAAGGGATTGTGATTTAATTAATTTATTATTACAGAAATGTTTACTGTTTTAGTCTCTAGCCAAAATAAACTGCTTAGACACCTATTCAAATCTTCCAATAAGAAGTTATCCAGAGCACATTATTTGATAGAAGTGGAAGATAAAGGAAATGTTAAGACGTATAGCCAATGACACACTTCCTTCAAAAGCTGAGTACTTTATTAGCAAATACAAATAATGCTGGATGAACAATCTTTTAAGTCAGGAAAACAAAGTAAGCCTAAAAGCTGATTAAACTTAAATAAATTCAAAATAGTTGAACTGGATAAACATACTGAGTTATTACATTAGTTAAATATTATACAAATGAGTATTACATGGAGAGCAGTAGCACTAAAATTTCTCTGGTCACGATTTAAAATCAGTAGGGTACATGGAACATGAGGTCAAACTTCTCACCACAATGATTTCCTCCAAATATTCTGAGCATGCTGTTTCATATATGCTGAGGTGGTACTGCGGTTTTATAAGTGGGAAAACCTGGAAGGATCTTAATTTTTAAATGTCATAAAATTTCCCTTACATGCACAATATAAGACCATTCTTTTATGTATAGTTTATTTTATGGAAAAAAGCATTTATGTGCATTAATAGCCCAGCATAGGTCCTGACGATACATAGCCACCATAAACATTTAAAAGAATTTATTAGTTCACTATGAACATTTATGTAACAAATGTCAGTGTCAGTGTTAGTGCTTTAGTCTTTTCCTCAACTGATGCATGATCACATAACATATATATTTTAAGGTTAAATTAATTACGTTTTTAAACAGTTTTCTAAATCCAAAATGTCAGCAAAAGGCTCTTCCACAGGAAAAATGTATTTATAACCCAGATATTAAATTTGATGGGATTAAAAAAAAGAGCTTTAATAACAGTGTAAAGGCACATTAGTGGACTGAATTTGAATAAATCTCTGACATATATGCTCCATTAATTGTATCAAATGTCTTTTGAACATCTGATAAGATAACTGAAACACTAGTGTTTAAGTTAGTTTTATGGGTTTGAAAGTATGATGGTGTATATTATGCTGTCAGATTGCAAAATTGTGCATTTTTTCATAAAATTAGTATCTACAATTACATGATTAGTGAGTTTTTTGAACCCTTCTCCCCAAAGTCCTTACTGTAAATCTTTATAAGATACCTGGTCAATGGCTCAAATACCTGCACCCAGTCAGCCCATTCCATCTGGAACAGCTGGAGCTGCACACCAGGCTATGTAATTGACCAGTGACCTATTGATTCCTACCTGAGAAGCAATGCTGGCCCACCCATTCCTCCAACAGTGAGAGTCTTGTGGTATAGAGTGTGGGATGGCTGCAGGGCCTGTGGAGTAGCCTACCCTTCCTTCAGATAGATTACTTAGAGGCTCACAACTGCTTCCTGGGTGGAGAGAGGAGGATGTATGAGTTCTCCCACAAACTCCTACTGTTTCCCTTGCACAGCTTGGGAAATTCCTGACCAATGCAGTGCATGGCAGCACAGCCTTTTGCAAGTAGGTTCTGCATCTAGACTCCACTTGGAGTTGTTAATGTTGCAGGACAAACAGCTTTCCTCCCTATGAAGATAATGAGCTGGCATTGGCTGCTCCTCCTCCTCTACTTGGTCCCTTAAATGCCCATGCCATTAACTGGACATAGGTCACTTGGGGCATAGTCAGGGCCTAATCCCTCTACAGCACTGGGGTCATAACATATATACTTCAAATGAAAAATATTTACCAGGTAAGCAGCTAGAATGGATAAACAATGCGATTAGAATAGTAGTAATAATGTTAACTAGAGCTTTCAAATCTTTGTAAAGCTCATCTGGAAGGTCCTGAGGGCACTGCGTTCTATTATTTTGAAGTGTTGTTATGATTTTCTTAATCAACTCTACAGTTTGGGAATAAAATGGAGGAGCAAGGCTGATATTTTAAGAATTACTGTCAAGAAGTGATTTGGAAGCTGACATTATAATCTGCAGAAACATCAGTATTACACAATACAATGTGCTTTGTCTAATTTGATGCTCATCTATTGATATTATTTATTTATATTGTATTACATTGGTTGATAGAATTTTCTTTATAAAGAATTGATAAAAAATGCCACGCCATCAATATTTATATAGAAAGAATATCTACAGAGGCTGTCTATGTAATAAACTTGAATTTTATATGTAAGAAATATGTACTTGTGTTTAAATATGTGTTTGAAGCAGTACACATTTGTCATAATTAACTGTATGCAATAACTCTGCAGTTATAAGCTGTTCCTGTAATTTCTGAAATTCTGCCTTACTGGTCTGTCAACCACATAAGGATAATGTACTAAAATATGCTCTAATATTCTTTAAAACCAGTCAGTTGTCTTACAAAAGACCATTGGTTGAGATACATTTTGAACTCAAAACTATTTAGTCATAAAGCTGATGACATCTTTAATAAGCATAAACATGGTGTCTTTCAATATAATTTCTTTTAAAACAAACTATTGTTTTGAAGGTGAATAGCTAAGAAGGGGTGAAGGGGTGGCTGCCCCAAGGGCAAGATGTTAGGGGTCACAACTGTCTCATCAACGTAGAAGTGGACTGCCACTATTGAATGAGGATTGCAATTCAACAAGTGCATTCTGTTAATTTGTTTAAACAATCACACCTGTGTGCTGGCCAATTAAGTAAGTAGAAGATAATAGAAGAATAACACACTTTTTGTCCTCAACTTCATTTTGAGGGGTGCGTCAGCTGTCAATGGCTCAGACTATCTAATTGCCTAACTAATGGTCTGATGGACAGTAACTTATAAAGGCCAAAAAAAATCTCTGAGAAGTGTGAGAAGTAGGTCTAATACTGTAAGAGAGTTTAGAAAGTGTGACAATACAAAATTAAAATATATTTTTGATGACTTCTTTGTTATAAGATCTACACAAGCTTATGAGGGTTTCTTTCAAGCATTGTACTTCCAGAGGAGTACATGCTGATTTATCAAAATGTAAAAGCATCAAAATACAGGTGATCAGTTTCAGCATTTTGAAAGTCAACACAGCAAATCATCCATAAAATCAGCAAAAAGAAAAACTAATTTTCCTTTTGTTTTGCATTCAGTTAAGGAAATTCTGAATACAATTTCCAATAGAAATGTTTTTCCTAAGGTAAGGTGTAGTAGGGCAGGGTTACTGTTAACATGCATTAGTAAGGACGGAAAGCGGGCCTTGCCTGCCCATCCTTATCTGGCAAACAAAAAACATTCACATTGCAAGCTTTGTGCCAGATAAGTTATTTGGTGAAACAAACAAAAAAAAAATGAAATAAAGCAGACTTAAAATTATCATGATATGGCCCAAGTGACATGCTCATTATTAGTGGAAAAGCTGAAGATCACACTTTTCTACAAACTTACAGTCCTACCACCTAAAAGCCTGAGTCTTATTAAAGATAGCCTCTTACTTTTGCCATGTATTCTTAGATACATTCACCACTTTTCATATCCTACGGTTATTCTAAAGAGTCTGTTCTATTCATATTCAATCCACTCTGTGAAACAAAACGTCCTCATTTCTCTCATGAGCCTTATACCTTGCATCCTTAAGTTTTATCTTGCTTTTATGCATCCCTTCTTCATTACTAAAATATGGTATCCAGTTTAACTACAAGAATTCCCTTTAGGAACTTAAAGTTTCTGTCATGAAAACCCTCCCACCCCTGAAGATTATATATGTTAACCCTCCTTTACAC
>NC_056734.1:387691572-387756572 GCF_019279795.1 Protopterus annectens | reverse complement strand
TGTAGGAGGCCATATTAACACAAGCAAGTTAGAAAAAGAAATCCACTGGGGAAAACAATGAACTTTGTTCTAAGCATAATGAAGGGAGACAAGATACCTGACATAGTACCTTTCTGTACTGTGCTCCTGTGTGGATGTCAGTACCAGAAACAGAGTAGAACTAAAAGATGTAGGTGAGACAACATAACACAAAGGTATAATAGGTACATATTCAGCTTGGGGTGCTCACAGTGAAAGAGAACAGTGCACAAGGACATGACAAGTCCATGTCTGGCTGGAGTGCGTCTCAAGCAACACAATACATGAGCATGAGATGTAGATGTCTACCTAGGGGTACACTGTGGTCTATGTATACTAATAACAAGACACAGTGGCACCTGTACATATGTCAAAGCATGTCTATACATATACAGGGAGTTGTGCAAATATACAAGCTGCCCACACAGTGATTCAGGATGGTGGATAATAATAGCACCCTCTATTACTAATGGACAGTGGCCACTCTGAAATGCTTTATCCTATGCATGGATTACTTCATATTCTCTATGGTATGATCCCAGTTATTCTCACCAGAGTTAACAGGCAATTATTGGCCATGGGATTGGTAAGGCCAATCTAACACTAAACAGGATAGGTTTGGCTTAAAATGGCCAGCAAGTGTAGCTGGCCTAGTACTTACTAATGAACCTATGACCTGTATATTACTGCTGTCAGTAGGATGGAACAGGATGTGAATGGTCACAGCAAGATAACTGATGGCTAAGTGGCCACCAAATGCAAGAGGAGGGGTAGTGCATATACATATGGGTCAGCCAAGGAAAGTTATCTGCACACACACACACACACACACACACACACACACACACACACACACACACACACACACACACACACACACACTAACAGACATGTAATCCACAGGTGTACACATCTTGCCATGGGCTCACAAGAAAGGCAACATCTGGAAAAATTCACCAGTGTGTTACTGTAGGCCCTTCATACATATGGTGTTTCTAACCTGGAAAAAGGTAAAACAGACAAGGTTTTCTTAGGCCAGGTGTGACAGTGGTACAGGACATCGGCGCTATAGGCAGCCAAAACAGTGTTCTTTTATACGTGTGACAAAGGATCAGTAGTATAATACTGCATGCCAAGACCAAGGCACAGGATACTGTCAGGGGCAGGTCCACCACAAAAGGTAGGCCACCAGCACAGAAGCAGCACACAAAGGTGGAAATGCTCCTGGTATCCTTGTTCAGGGTGGATGAGTGGACCCTCATACCTGGTGGTGGCTTTGACATGGAAGCTGGGCTGGTGGCTACTAAATAAGTATTGGTAGGGAATGCACAAAGAAAGTAATAGAAGGTACATCTCCATGTTCTACACTGTCCTGCATGTCAGCAGGACTTATTCAGCACAACACCTTGGCAAATCTGTTGTCTAGGTACATCAAAATCTTAACTGCAACACCCTGCACCACAAAGTATGTGTATGCCAATATGCTAGTCACTAAACCATCCTCCTCCAGTATATATGCCATGGAATAAGGAGAGGTTAAGACATATGTTCTAGCATTGTCACAGAGAGGTTATTGTTATGCATTCACCTGTTGACTAGTAGAGAATCAAGCACAACAGGGCAACACATGCTTAATGTCAGCAGTTCAGTTGTGGTTGACGACAATGGCAACATGCACATAACACAGTCAGATGACACAGTGACACTGTCAGCAATGCTAACATAAGGGGGTTTGCAACCTCCAACATATGTAGTGATGATAGAGGGGCAGGTGCTAGTTAGCATCACAAGCATTTGGTAATGGACATTCTGTAAGTATGAACCTCACCAAGACTTCACAGGAGTCACCAGAAAAAATGGCATCCATCAGCTGCACTACCTCCAATGTGTGTGTGTGTGTGTGTGTGTGTGTGTGTGTGTGTGTGTGTGTGTGTGTGTGTGTGTGTGTGTGTGTGTGTGATATAGGAGAGAAGCATGTCAGTTGGCACTCCTGTCATGATTCCAGGATTTTCCCTGACCTGGGTACTCCATTTTGCATCATTCTGCATATCCATAGATCAGTGGCCCAAGCACAGACTGCTACTTTGCATGGCAAGGTAGAGATGGTGAGCATAGTCAATGGCATGTGTGTGTGGACATGCACTGGTTGCATGGACTGCAAGAATGATCTGCAGTACCTTCAGAGTCAGATGGCAAATACAGACATGGAGCAAGCATGGCTGCCCACGTTATCAGCTGACAATGTGGCATCCATTGACACATCCATAAAGCAGGTGGTAACTGCCTTCCATTGTGCCTCTGCAGACCATACTAGAAATTGTAATACAAGGGTCCTGATGTGAGGGGATGTTCACAGACTACACACAGATGGCACACTCCATTCTGAACATAATTTCCCTTTTTCCATTAGGCAGAACAGCTAATACCCTTGGGCATGGTGGTTGTTATGATTATAGCTGAATGATACTTGAATACCCAAATCCCTTTCTCAGGGATCACCTCCATTCACTTATCTGAGCTGGAGGGGAAACCAAGAAAATATACTATGTAACCAAACATTTTTTGTCCATTTCTCATCCTCAAAACAACAGACTAACACAAGGCTCCATTACAGTTTGACCAGAGTGTATTAGGTAAGTACACTATCATAAGCATCAAACCTCAATAAAGTTTCTGTGCATATTTCAATGTACTTGAAAAAGAGGAACAATTCAACACCGTCCATTATGTTATTTAGAATGTTCCTGCTAGAGTAGTATCTCACCTCATTTTATTTATTTCAGGTATGAAGAAATTTAGATTCTGTGTAAAAAGTCTGAATAGTGGCAAAAAATGCTCCAGTCAGTTAAACATGGGACTCCTGGTCTGTAGCATCATGTCCTGTGTAAATGATTCAGTATTTAGACTCCTGTGCTGAAACTGCAGCCATATAGAGTTGATGGAGCTATATCATTTAGTATATGGGTGGTTCCACTGCTGGCAGTACACCTGAATGAACCACCACATAAAAAATGTATCTCATGTAGGATGGAGGTTTTATGTTTTGGCTCCTACATGAGAAATGACAAGATTTTACTTCTGCCTGTAAACCTGCAATCATTTCACTCTAGTTGTTAGGTTACTTGTTTAACCTTATGCAAGCAGGCTGCACTTTTTTAAATCAAATCCTGCTGAGATATCTGTCTGATGTGTATAATATGCAGTCATCAGTCAGGAGATCATTGCAAGTGTTTTCCATGAACACTATAGATATTGTTTTGCCCTCAATGGATATTTTTAATTTTATGAACAGTATCTGGTAAGTGTAGTGTACAGACCTTTACAAATTCTTGTCTTTTGTGTATATATATGTTTCATTGTTTACATTAGATTTGGGATATTCTGTACAACTATTGTATGGGGCACAGAATTGATGAAGATGTTATATATTAAGTAGTCTTGGAGAAGAAAATGAGTTATGATTAAGGATACTAATGACTCACTATGATCCATAGTTTTCCTATATTCTGAAGTGCCATAATGCTTCAGAGAAGGGACAACAATTTGCAAGCATTTACACCTTTTGTAAATATTTTGCTAACATGTTCTTAGCTTACAACTCCTCATTCGAGTTTCCAGAATCCATTTCAAGTCCTATATGTGTGTGTATATGTATATATACATATAGAGGAGTCATGCCATACATAAGAAAATGAGTTGTTTTCCTCCTGTTTGAATTGAATGGAAGTAATATGAGTCTCACACATCTTAAATAGAATCAGGAACCTTAATATTTTAATTTTTACCCCTAATTTGTGATGACATATCAGCTGTTGCTAGACTTTTCAAAGCAGATTTCAAAATATCAACAAAATAAAATAGCTAAATTACAAGGCTGTTTGAGGCTTACAGTTTGTAGTCCTGCAATTACTGGCAGACCCTGACAGTCTTCCTTAGGTATCAAAGTTATAACTCTGCTACAAGAGTCTTGCTTGATCATGTGTAACTGACAGATGATGCTGATATTTCAAAGAACTTGACCGGGACATGCAAAATACCTCTGCTACTCAGCAGTGTTGATAATGGCAAATGGGTATTTTTAACCTTGAATATTGTAGACCTAGAAATGCAGTGTTATTTACTTAAATGTGTTTTCCTTTTATGACTCCACTACTGTTATCTCTGCCCTTACAGTGCAACATTTACGAGTCTGATTGTAGCAAAACAAAAACAACATTCTATTTTTGAATTTTTGTTATTATGATATTTTTCCTGTTTTAGTAAAGCACAGTTGTCCTAATGCATTACATCTTCCTACTTTTTCTTGTATTCTTTCGCCTTGATTATAGGGTCATAGATGTTTACTAGGCTAACGACCACAAGGGCCTTTTTAAGCCTAGCCATGCATCTCAAATCTTTGACAAGTTCTGATACCCTTGATAAGTGTAAGCATGGATCTGGGAGATGAACCATTTACAGGTTTACTGCGTCCATTAGACATGGGTACAAAACCAGGGATGAATTTCCAGTTTCTCATCCAATTGTCCAAGTTGCACTTGAATTGGTTTATGGAGGAACTCTGCTTTACATGGATTGGGAGCCTGTTCCATAGATGGGGTAGTCTCTGGGATACATGCCTATCTCTCCAGCAGGTCCTATTAATATCACAGGCAAGGTTTAAGTCTTTAGAATGTGTAATTCTGCTGCTGTTTGTTTTGTGGATATGCAAGAGGTCCATCAGAGTGGGGTCTAACAATGCCCTGTATGCCAGGCATACATATCCCTTCAAAAGCCTGTAGGAGACAAGAGTACAGGACTAGGGCCTTGAGGTGGTCTGCATAGGACATATTACTTATGCCTTGTACTCTTTTACTGAAAAACCTCTGTGGAAATTCCAGTTGTTGGATATGCCTGGCTATGTACATACCAAAGGGGATATTGTACTCAATGATAGGTCTGATGAATGCCAAATACAGTGGAACAATGACTTCCTTGGACTTAGATGCCATACCTTTGTTTATAAGTTGTGCAACATAGAATGATTCCTCACCACTGTAGACACATGATAATCAAAGACTAGATTACTATCTATGTGTGTCCTTAAGTCCCTGACTACTGGGTCAACTTTGAGGGGTGTGTTGTCAATATGATAGTTACCAGGGATGGATGACTTCCCAAAGGATACTATTATGCATTTCTTGGCATTTAGTTTTAGTCCCTGACTTTGACACCAGTTGTTTGTCTGTGTCAGCCCCTCCTGGAGAACATCTGTGCCAGTGTGAGATTCAATGACAGCTCCTAATTTGCAATCATCTGCAAATTTAGTCAGCCAGAGACCACTGACATTGGCCTTGACTTCTGAGAAGTAAATGCCAAAAAGGAGCGGTCCAAGGACTGATCCCTGAGGGACACCACTTGTGACTGGCCTCTTTGTAGAGGTGGACTCTTCAATTCTAACTTGCTGGGTCCTGTCTGTGAGCCAGTTGGATATCCACTGGGTGACATATGGGTTTGTCCTAACCTCTTGAGTTTGTCAACAATGCCCAAATGGGGAATTGTGTCAAATGCCTTGGCCAGGTCAAGGTAGGCAGCGTGAATGATTTTGCTTTCATCCATTGTTTTGTTGACCTTCTCACAGAAGTCCACCAGGCTGAGTAGGCATGATCTGCCCTTTACACAACCAAACTGGGTTGGGTCCAGTGTCTTGGAGGTTTACTATAGCTCTATTGACCATCTCCATGATAATTCTTTCCATGGCTTTGTATATAAGACTAGTGAGACTTATGGGTGTGTAGTTTCCAGGGTCTGTAGATGTCCCACCTTTGTGCAGAGGGAGGATGACTGTAATTAGTAGCATTGTAACCATAATCCTCAGTGTGACAAAAGTACTTGTTCATTGTGCTGTGAATATGACTAAAATAATACAGTGAAGCAACACTTCTGAGTGTTGTGAAAAACTGTGAACTGATGGCAGGTACTCATCAAATCTCACAATGAACTGGTGCTGTGTACATATCCTTTTACTCCTTTCTTTCAGTATCAGGTTATGGAGCATGCAATGTTATATTATTTGACAATCACTAAATAACTGTATCCTTTTATTATAGCTAGTTCCAGAACCTGCCTCCTCCACTCACTTCCAGGATATGTAGTCACAATTAATTTTCATGATTGACTGAAAATTACTATTTCAATGAAATAATAAAGGCAAACAAGTTTGTTGTAGCATTGTTACTGTGCTTAAGTATGTAGTTAAGTAAATACAAGCAACATTTCATCGGTCGGAAATGAGGGCCTCTATCTGTTTCTTTATGTAGTATTGCAGTAGAACCCATCCTTGTCCATCATATCAAGATTTCTCCAACAGTTAATTCTTTGAAAATAAATAACTGTTTGTAGTCCTTTGTTGAAGTCAGCTCGACATTCCCAAGTAGGTATCAACCAACTCTAATAATTATAGAATTATAGAAATAATGCAATATATGAAATGTAAAAAGATATCTATGGCAGTGAAACAAGTAAAAATTAAAAAAGGGAGGAAAGGTTAGCACTACACTACATCTAGATACTATTATAGTAAGAAAAATATCTGGAATAATGTTACCAACAAAGGAGGGTCGAGTTTTCCCTTTAAGTTTGTAAAGTATGCAACAACTACTAAAGAAAACCAGTCAAACTATTAACACCTAACACATTTTGTATGTGCATATATGCACTCTACTCAGAAAAGTTTAGTAGTATGCCTTAAACCTTCTTTGAAGGGAGCCCACGGGCTATATGCAAATGAACCCTTAAGGACATTCAAGTGTTCCAACTCAAAAGCTTCTGAATGACCACTGACTTTTTACTTTTACCTTTTAAAAGTCTTTCATGATGCATTCAGGCCTGTAAGAATGTCATGTTGTTTTAAGAGCTGTGTTTTCTCACAGAATGGACAAACTAACCACTTATGCTGTACTGACAAGCCCATAAAAGGGGAAAACACATCATGTCTACATCTAGTGGCATTTGTATACACCTTAGGAATGACCACTGGAGAGTCAGGTCTACTGTCTGCCAGAATATTTAGGACATTATCATACAAAGTGTAGTGAAAACTGAGATCTATGAAAAAGGAAGGAATGTATCTCCTAATTTAAATGTATGAATCACAACAATGTGATCTTAATGTGTTATAAAAGCAGGGTTGTGATCACAGTGTGGCAAAGGGAGGGTGCCCTGGCTGAAAGTTGTTAAGGTGCCAATGTGTGGAAGTACCATACCACCACTATTTTATGAATGACAGTATTGCATTTGTATTCAAGACTGAAGTGCTGAAACACTCAGTGTCTGAAGATTTAGCAAGTAAACTGTAGCAGCATGCTTGTTACAGTTGTAGCAAGCAGATTGCTACAGTTTCAGAAAAAAGAGCTTTTTTGTCTTCAAGTTTGGCCACACCAGTCTGAGGAACTACTCAGGGCACCATATGAGATAGCTATGGTTCTGTAAGAAAGGAAGCCAAAGATAATTATAAAGCCTTCTTTAGCTTTGTAAAAAACTAAAAGCAATACCCTACATTGCTCAGAACTTATAAGGGGCACTCCTACTGTGACCCAAATAACAATGCCAATATACTTGTAATAAATGTTTGTGTCAACTTCACCACTGAGACTTCTATTCAATGACCCTTACAAATCTGAATGCCTTACTTCCCAATTATCTCTAGAAAACATTTACTGAAAGTGCTACAAGACCAAAATAATTTCTCCTTAGGATCTGATAACATAACTAGTTGCCTAATTAATAGTATTAACTATGCCTTTGCAGACACACTTCTCAGATTGTTTAATTTAAGTCTATGGAGTGTGGCACACATCATTGGTGATGACTGTCCATAAGGGTGACCTTACGCCCAACCAGGATAATTACAGACCAATTGGTCTTACAAGATTTATTTGCAAAACAAATAGAATGTATTATAACTCACCTCATAAACTGTGATATCAAGAATCTTATTAGCCCTGAACTCCAACAGTTTGGTTTGGTTTTATGAATGATAGATCCTGTCTGTTTAATCTGGTAAATTTCTTTAAAAAAAAGGATTGCCAAGGTTGTAGGTTATAGCCATGCATTGCATGCAGTGCATCCAGACCTGGCTAAGGCCTTTAACACCATTCCCCATACTGGCTTCATACAAAAGCTAAATCCTTTAAAAAGTGAACAATGTGTAAAAAGATGGGTAGCAAACTGGTTGAAGAATTGAGAAGATCTGAAAGAATTCAACAACAGAATGATGGTGCGACTTATGGGGCTACTCAATTGGAGGGTTTTTATCAATGTCAGAGTAGTCAAGCCAAAAACGATGTTCAACAAGAAGAACAGCACCAGGAGGAAGTATCTTTACCTATGCAGTACGCTAATGAACAGAATGAAGAAGTCAACTGTTTAAGAAAGGTAGTGAATGGCGAATTAGACTTTACAGTGTACAATTTTTCATATAGAGAATTTGAAACAGCTCATGCAGATTTATTTGCTTAAGGTTTTAATTTCATACCTGCTGCACAAGCAAAGGTGGGACACACATTGTTGGACTTAAAATTGTTCATTCAGGAGTTGAATTTAACTGTGTGGTTTGGGGGTAATAATACTACTAGCTTAACTAATTTAACTGATGTCACTAATCCATCTGTTCATTCCTATGACCATGAAAAGTGTTTGAAAAGAAGAAATCTGTTCCATCCACCGGTGAACCACACTTTGTCAATCTTTGAACAGTTGTGTGATAGGGACATAAGAGCTGTTATTAATAAGCCATTGGCCAAACCACACGTTAATTTAAACAAAGAAGAAAGAGAATTGTTAACCGATATCATGAGTGATAAAAAAATAAGAATTATGAAACTGGCTAAAGGTGGGGAGGGGTAGTCATTATGGATCTGATAGATTATAACAATAAAATGAATGCTATATTATTTATTGATGATACTGAAATCTCTAAAACTGAACTGAATATAGCTTATTGTGGGATAGATATGGAATTATACAATATGTTAATGTAAGGACAAATAAATGGAGAAGAATGCAAGTATTTACATAATAGCTGCCCAGTGACTTCAGGGTATTTAGGCATTCTGAAAATCCACAAATATTAGGTGAACCCCCCACTTAGATCCATAGTTAATGGTAATAGAAGTATAACTTATTTTATTTATAAGTATATTGACCATTGGCTTAAAAAAATGGTTTCTTCTACTTCAGAAATCTGTAGGGATGTGTGGGATTTTTTGAACAAGTTATCTGAGATCAGGTTTAATAAAGATGATATACTGATGACAATAGACGTATATAACCTATACACAGTTATTCTTCACCAAGAGAGTTTAATATGGTTTGAGAATGTTTTAGTTGATTCCCAGTTATTGAATCAAGACTGAATTCATGTGCTGGTCAGTTTAATGGACATTGTGTTATCTAATAAATTTTTATATTTTGAGGGCCAACTATTTAAACAGGTAAAAGGAGTAGCAATGGTGGCAGCATGTGCCCCCAGTTTTTCCAATTTAGTTATGGCCTTTTGGGAAAAGAATTATGTGTTCAATATCCCCTACTACTATTGTTTTTCATTTTATACCTACTTTTTGGATGACATTTTTATCGTATGGAATGACAATAGGTATAGATTACTTGAGATTTTAGATTATATTAACTCTACGACATCTTCTTTGATGTTTGTACGGTCCATTGAGGATGACAGTATTTCTTTTTTGGATGTTTTTATCTCTAAAGATTATGATAGAAATTTTTTGTATTCAAGTTATATCGAAACCTACATTTTTCCAATAGTTATCTGTATTTTCATAGCTGGCACCCCAGGTGTCAAAAGAAATCAGTAGTGAAAGGACAATTAGTTTAGATTAGCCAGAATGGTGTTGGACAATTGTACTTTTCTTGTAGAATGTGATAAACTGTTGGATATGTTTGTTAAACGGGGTTACCCTATGGGATTTATTTTGTCTCTATGGGATGAAATAGTGGAGAAAAGGTTTAGTAACAGATACCAGTTTTATTAAAATCTAAGGATGAGTTGAATGGACTAGATGGTAGTCCAGAAGGTAATAACATTACTGAAGTTCAGGTTCAAAGAAATTTCTCTAAACCTTGTGTTATAACATTTACACTAGATTCGTATAAGATAGGTGATATTATTAAACACTGTTGGAGTATTATATCATCTAATAACCACCTCAGGAAATTGTTGGGTGATTACCTCGTTAATATGTTTAGGAACAACACAAGTTTTAAGCAGTTAATGGAAAGAAGTTCCAATACTAATGGTGGAGGGGGGAACCAATAGATAGGGTATGTCCAAATGTGGTCATTGCTCTATGTGTAATTTTATATGGGTGGGAGACAAGGTTACCTTAAATGGACAGCTAGTTAGGGTGAAAGGTCAGTTTAATTGCGAAAATAAGTTGGTGGTCTATATAGCATGGTGTCACTTATGTCCTGCCTTTTATATAGAAAAACTGTAAGAAAGATAAAGGACAGGAAATACGAACATGA
The DNA here is from genome assembly GCF_019279795.1 of Protopterus annectens. Lineage (NCBI taxonomy): Eukaryota > Metazoa > Chordata > Ceratodontiformes > Protopteridae > Protopterus > Protopterus annectens. Next base: position 387,746,033 of record NC_056734.1, on the reverse strand, counting down.
AAGAGACATTAAAAAAATGTAAGGAATCTAATGCATTGTTTAGACATATTAAGGAATGTCCAGATCATTATTTTAAATACACTGTGACTGAACAGTTACAAAAGGACGTACGAGGTAGAATTATTAACGGACATTTATTGGTTAGGGAACTTATGTGGCAATTACATTTAGATGCACAGGTATTTCCAGGTTTAAATGAAGCCTGTTCTATTGCACCATTGTTAAAACTTAGAAGTTTAGAAGTTTAAAAAAATGTTTTGAAAAAATTCTTTGTGATTTTTGTGATTAAATGGAAAAAGCACATGTTTATACATTTATATATATATATATATATATATATATATATATATATATATGTGTGTGTGTGTGTGTGTGTGTGTGTGTTTTAAGTACTATGATGTTTAATGAGTTTTTTAAGGATTTTAATGTGTGTTTTTTTAATAGGGAATTGCATGTGGATTTGTTGATTTAGAGTATTTAAGGGGGTAAGTTTATTGTGTCAGTAGTTCTGATGAAGTCCTGTTGGATGAAAGTGCTTAACTACTGTTTTTTAATAAAGTGCAGTACAAAGTTTATCCTGGTGTTTCCTTGGTTATTGGTATAGAAAACTAAAATATGGTGGAGGAACAAGTTTGTAAACCTGTACCTCCCAAACCTCTGGAATTAACTTCCCCAGCATGTTAATCTCACTATCTTCCTCTGAACATAAAAAAGATGACTGGAATGGTATGCACAAATTTACCCCAGGGATGATCACTATGGCCCTCATGGAGAAAGGAGGTGCAGACTGAGGGAGGGTACTGGCAAGGCGAGAATGATCCTGAGACTTAGTTGCCTTAGAATATATTTGACACTATGAATATTACTGTCAATTATTATAAAATGTTACAGTATATCAGATCAAAATGATACACAATTAGTTTGAGACCTGTCTTGAAAAGAAAAACAAAATGAAATATTAATTAATAAGTGCCACTCACAGATAAATCTTGTAAAGAGTATCTCATGTTGGGTCCCCTTCACGTGGTCGATATTTCAGAATGTCGAAGACCATATGATCGACATTCGAAATGTTGACCATGCAGAACCAGCATCTCCGTACAGTGCAGATTGGAAAGATTTTCATCTTCCACACTGTAGTGTGATCTTGAAGTTGGTATATTTAAGTTCCGAGGGGTGTGGGGGGTGGAGCCCCTTATGGGGGGTGCAGGGGCAATAGCCCCCTGATAGCAGTGTGAAGCTCAGTTTTTGTTGTAGGTTTTTTTTTTATTTAATGGTCGACATTTCGAATGTTGATCATATGGTCTCAGCCATATGGTCTTTGACATTCTGAAATGTCGACGATATGAAGTAGATCCTTCATGTTATATCTGTAAGGATATAATGTAGCACCCTTGAAGGCACAAACGTGCTTATTGCTTTAAGTTATTTTATATTTCACATATGGAAAAGGAAGTTTATTGCAACTCATTTTTATCCACCTATCTAGCTTTCTAGTTATCTATTGATCAATCTACCTTCAGAAAGAGGCTGCTATACTGGACACTGATAATATCCTTAAAAATTTTAACATTGTTGCCATGGTGACTTTCTACACCCCACCACATATTAAATCATTTCAGTCTCTTTCCAGTAACTTGGACATATTCAGAAGTCCATTCCCATCATGGTATTAGAAAGCCAAGACTTGGAGAAATTAAAATAGGGATTATGCAATGTAGAATCATTTATATTCAAAAACAAGTATACCAGTTGTTCAGCCCAACCAGTGTACCTGTTATAAATTGACCATATACCAACATGAAAACGCCGGCCGCTAAAATATCATTGAGTGGCCACACCTTGCTATCTATATATACAAAAAAAAATTCAAGAACCAAACCTTTACAATCAACAAACAATCTTCTACATGCAGAAGATGTTCATAAGCTGCTAAGTCATCTACGATGTTCAACAAACAAAAAAAAAATCCGGTATGTTCAAAAACAGAAATCAAAAACGTACCTGATTTTTCTTGTATGCCAAATATTGTAGCTGACACAGTATCTTACAAGCACCTTCCTTATGTACAACACACAAAATAGCAATACACCATAAATCATTAAATATCTAAAAGCAATGTGTTCCATTCATTTCTGTTAGGGGTATTACCTCACCAGGTGAGAACAGCATAGCATATTTTCTGGGTTTACTATCAATTTTTTTAAACAGAGATGCTCCTCAGATGAGCAATTCCAAACTTGGATGTTTGAATGTCCATGTTGCTGAACATCTCCATGTTCAAATGTTTATATCAGTGAATGCACTGTGCATTTGCTGATATGAACTCGATGTACCATACGGAGATAGCGGTAAAGTGCGGTTTGGAAACGTATCCATTTCTTCATTGTAGTGCAGTCTCAGAGTTGAAATATATAGTTAGCAGGGGGCATGGAGGGCAAGCTTGCCCCCCTGCAAAAATGTGATGTGAGGTATATGAGTTTCATTTACATGAGCTCCTGTATGGACATCACATGATCTTTTTGGACACAATGTCGAATCTGCTGAATTTGATCAGCTGATTCGACATTGTGCCTTAGCACTGATGTTGATTTTCGATATTTTGAGTCAGTCTTGAGAACAGCATTTATTTTGCTGTTCGCAATTTTTATAGTAAAACTATTTTCTGTCTTTATGAAGAACTTCTCTGCATATGCTTATTCTAAGAGTTTTGTCCTCAACTTTCTTCGTTTTTGCTTGCATGAAATTATTGACAATCTACTGCTGTTTCCTGGTCTTTGGCAATAGTTAGACGAGCATTGAAAATTAACACTATCTTTACAAATACAGACAAACACTTATGAAAAAAAATGATAAACCAAGCTGCTTAGAGACTACAAACTAATTAATATTCCAAAATGAGTGTGCTGATTGGACAATCTAAAAATGTGCCCATTTCTGATAAACTGAACAAATACTTTAAAACAAACAGCAATAACCTTACTTTCACAATCAGGAATGGAAGCATGATAGATAATGAGCATCACAGATCATAAAAGTGAAACATCACTGTGCTCCTATTACCAGCCATCATTAGATAAATTCAAAACACGGGGAGAAATAATCTTTGGAATACAACATCAAACAGCAAAAAATATAATAAATGAAGATAGTACTAATAAAAAAACAGACAGTGAACCAAAAAAAAAAAAAAGAAAGAAACACCATAACACAGAAGCTTCAAACTTTGAAAATACATCAGAAACATCACCAACCACAATGACAAATTATGGAACAGTGAATATCTACAACATAACCCCCAAAAACATGTAAATGTGTGCTTACATATAACTTAAAAATTAAAAAAAAAATGTATAAATAACTAAATATAAACTCAGTATCTCATTACAGGTATTACACTGAGAAGAACTCACACCAACAGCTGAAAATAATCAAAAACATCAGAAGCAGTATAGAGATATAAAATAAACAAAGCAGCAAAAAATAACAGAATGTTTACAAACTAGATTTACTTATATAATTATCTTTTAACATCTCTTGAAAAAGTAACAAAAACTTGCATTTAAATTAAAAGACATATACAAGAAATAATAAACTTGAACTAAAAGTCTGGAACTATTTTCTCTCAGAAAAAGTGAAAGAACACAAAATAAAACAAACAGAAACCTAAATAACAAAAACCACAGCACAACATTAACACCATTTTATCAGGGGTGGCCCATGCTATTGGACTGCCAGACTGCAGCCCCCTCAAATCAAAAAGAAATAAAAAATAGAAAAAAAAATGTTTTTAAATTTCGCGGATGCGCAGTAGTCCCGACTACTGCGCGTCTATGCACATGCTCCTGGCAGCAGGCAGTCCCCACAAGGAGACGTCTGTGCACAGACTCGTTGGGAGAATATGTCAGGGTCAGACTGCAACAGCAGCAGTCAGGATTTACAGAACAGTCTTGGGAAGGAGATTTTGAATGCAGGGATCTCGCGGGTCTTGGGAGTATTGCACAGGCAGGACATTAGCTGGATGGATATTATGGAGAACAGACAGGACAGGTAAGTGTATGGTACTTGAATATATGGTGTGTGCTTGTATTTACTATCTGAAGTGTGTGGTGCTTGCTTTTCATACGTGGAAGTGTGTGGTGCTTGCTTTTCATACTTGAAAGCATGCGTGTGTGCGTGTGTGTGTGTGTGTGTGTAAATGCCCCAGGTGCTCATGGTGGTGTGGTAGGGAATACCTCAGGCTTGAACCCTCTACCCTGTATGCAGGTATTAAAGACTTGAGTTCCCTACCCACCACCATTTGTAAAAAAATTGCAGATTTTTGCCTCATATTTGATCTGATCTGTTCCTCATAATATCTGTGGTTTGTAAATGTTTTAATGCTTGATATTTGATGGTGTAGTAGTAGCATTGTTGCCTCACAGCTTCAGGTTTGATTCTTGGCTGGGGTTCCTTCTTTGTGGGGTCTGTATCTTCTCCTTGTGTTTGTGTGGGTTTGCTTTTGTGTCCTCCCATGTTACAAAGACATGTCTGCATTATTTCTTCCTGGGCCTCTGCTGAAAATTGTTTTTTTGTTCCAAGTCAGACTGTCCTGATTAACAAATGTTAAATAAAATTGACAGGCATTTGAATTTCAGACTTCAGGTTTCTGAATGCTTAATTCCTTGCATGTTTGATGGTGCAGTGGTAGTATTGTTGCCTCACAGCTATAGGTTTTCTGGTTTTATTCTTGGTTGGGGTGGCTTCTGTGTGGAGTCTGCATCTCCTCCCTGTGTTTGTGTGGATTTGCTCTGGTGCCCTGCCATTTTACAAAGATGTGTCTGCAGTATTAATCCCTGCATCTCTGCTGAAAATTGGTTTTGTTCTGTCCGCAGTAAAATTGACAGGCATTTGAATTTCAGACTTCAGGTTTCAGAATGTTTAACTCCTTGCATAATTGATGGTGCAGTGGTAGTATTGTTGCCTCACAGCTATAGGTTTTCTGGTTTGATTCTTGGTTGGGGTGGCTTCTGTTTGGAGTCTGCATCTTCTCCCTGTGTTTGTGTGGATTTGCTCTGGTGCCCTGCCATTTTACAAAGATGTGTCTGCAGTATTAATCCCTGCGTCTCTGCTGAAAATTGGTTTTGTTCTGTCCGCAGTAAAATTGACATGCATTTGAATTTCAGACTTCAGGTTTCTGAATGTTTAATTCCTTGCATGTTTGATGGTGCAGTGGTAGTATTGTTGCCTCACAGCTATAGGTTTTCTGGTTTGATTCTTGGTTGGGGTGGCTTCTGTGTGGAGTCTGCATCTCCTCCCTGTGTTTGTGTGGATTTGCTCTGGTGCCCTGCCATTTTACAAAGACGTGTCTGCAGTATTAATCCCTGCGTCTCTGCTGAAAATTGGTTTTGTTCTGTCCGCAGTAAAATTGATAGGCATTTGAATTTCAGACTTCAGGTTTCTGAATGGTTAATTCCTTGCATAATTGATGGTGCCGTGGTAGTATTGTTGCCTCACAGCTATAGGTTTTCTGGTTTGATTCTTGGTTGGGGTGGCTTCTGTGTGGAGTCTGCATCTCCTCCCTGTGTTTGTGTGGATTTGCTCTGGTGCCCTGCCATTTTACAAAGACGTGTCTGCAGTATTAATCCCTGCATCTCTGCTGAAAATTGGTTTTGTTCTGTCCGCAGTAAAATTGACAGGCATTTGAATTTCAAACTTCATGTTCTTCAGAATACATAGTAGCACAACCTTTTTTTCTAGCAATTTTCTAAGTTTATAAGATGAATATTTTAAATTTGTCCCTATTTTTGGGACTGTATTCCCCCATTATTGGCTTCATCCAGGTTTTTGTGCTAAGGTTGACAGCTATGGCAAGAACTGAATTCACTGAATATGTTTGAGGGCTGTATTCCCTCATTACTGGGTTTGTCCAGGTGTTTTGTACTAACAGGTTGACAGCTATGGTGAGAACTGAGCCCCCCCTCCCCCCCAAAAGGAGAGATATCTATACCAGAGGATTGTAGCCCCCCAAACATCTCTAACGCCCAGGTGAGAACTGCTCTCTCCAAGGCGAAAAACACAGCATCCATGGGACCGGATGGTGTCCCCGGCTGTGTGCTCCACGAACTCAATGTGGAATTAAACCCGCAGTTATGACAGCTGTTTAATCTTAGCCTCACCTCAGGATACGTACCCAAGGAGTGGTGCACGGCAACTGTGGTTCCACTTCACAAAGGCGGTGCCTCCACCGACCCTGGAAATTACCGTCCCATCAGCTTGACAAGCCTGATCTGCAAAGCTATGGAGAGGATCATAATGGAACTCATAATTAAAGACATAGGGAACTTGCAGACTTTGGATCCAACCCAGTTTGGCTTTGTCAAAGGCAGATCATGCCTTTTAAACTTGGTTGACTTTTTCGAAACAGTCACCAAGGCCATTGATGAGGGAAAGGCAGTCCATACAGCCTACCTCGACCTGGCAAAGGCTTTCGACACAATACCCCACTCAGGTATCATTGAAAAACTCATCAGCTTAAATGTAAACCCATACATCACAAGATGGGTTGCAAACTGGCTAAGTGACAGAACCCACAGGGTCAGAGTTGCTGGCGCCATGTCAGACTCAAAGCCTGTCACAAGTGGTGTCCCACAGGGCTCAGTCCTGGGCCCACTCTTGTTCAGAATCTACTTTTCAGAAGTACAAGCAAACACAGGAGGGTTATGGCTGACAAAGTTTGCAGATGACTGCAAACTGGGCGCCATAATTGAGAACACATCTGACACAGATATCCTTCAGAAGGGTCTCACAGAAACGGACAACTGGTGCCAGAGCCATGGCCTAAAGTTAAACGCCAAGAAATGCATAGTCATACCCTTCAGGAAAAACAAGGTCACCCCTAGCTACCATATAGGTGACAATCCACTGAGCACAGAAGAGGTTAGCAGGGATCTGGGGACCCAGGTTGACAGTAACCTTTCGTTTGACACTCACGTTGCTAAAGTAGTTAGGAAGACCTTCTACATTGCCCACCTGATCATGAAGGGATTCACATCTAGATCAAGGGAGGTCATCATTCCCCTGTACTCATCACTCATCAGACCAATGATTGAGTACAATGCCCCATTCGGAATGTATCTGACCCGACATCTGCAGCAGCTGGAAAGGCCCCAAAAGTTCCTCACCAAAAGGATAAAGGGTCTCAAAAATATGTCTTATGCTGCCCGACTGAAAGAACTCCAGCTCTATTCAGTCGCTTACCGCTTACTCAGAGGTGACCTGTGCCTGACATACAAGGCCATGTCAAACCCAGATTTGATGAACATGCTTCACCTCAAAAAATCTAGATCCCTCAGAACTACAAGGGCGGGAGACTTAAACCTTGACACAGTTATTAACAGGACATGCTGGAGGGACAGATTCATTACCCAGAGACTCCCTATGCTGTGGAACAAAATCCCGGTACATGTGAGGCAGAGCACCTCGCTGGCCTTGTTCAAAAGAAATCTTGACCAATGGATGGGAGATCGCAGATATACCCCAGGGATTACCTCAGTGTCACTGCTTATCAGAGGCACAGCAAAATAATGGGCATAGTTTCCTTCAAACTAAAGGGGTGGCGAAAGCCACAAAACTCTGGGCTAGGCTTATAAATGCCCTTGGGCAGATAGCCTAGTATGAACCTATGAACCTATGAACCTATGAATTCACTAAATGATAGCCATTTAAGTTTCAGTCTTCCTCTCTTTTACAAAGCAGCTGATGTGGCGTAGTGGTATGTTACTCTGACTGTTTTTTGGTCAGGGACCTTGGCAGTAAAATATATGGTGGCAACACATTTTATTCTAGCAACTTTCCAAGATTATACAGGCAATGTTTAATGTGTCCCTGGTTTTTGGGCTTTTGACCCCCCCCCCCCAATACATTTTGGCTTTTTCCAGTTTTCTTGAGCTGCGAAGTTGAGATGCAGTTGAGTATTGAGTAGATTTTACAAGGAGCTGAGAGCTGCAGGGGAATAGAAGTTTAGTGCTTTGCCTAGTTAATACTATAGCACAACAGGTTGTATACTTGCTTTTGATGCAGAAGGCTGTGGGTTCTACTCCCACAAGGGGTGGATGCTGCCGTACTGAGAATGTTCTCCTTGGTGAAGATACTAACTATGAGTTCGTTATCAGTTTGCCATCCATTTCCTCTTGCAATATTATTACTAGCTTATCATTTTTTAATGTAATATAGGCAATTTATTCCTGAGGGGCAACAGACACTTTATTTTTCGATGAAGCCATGAAATATAAAGGTGATTGCTAGCAGCAACCGCTTCATTAGTTACAGATTTCTTTAATGTGGAATTATTTAGATGACTTACTTCAGAGATTGTGCATATTTAGTGATAATGGACTGTAGAACTGTGCATATTTACTGATAAAGGTGGACTGTAGAATTGTGCATATTTACTGATAATGGTGGACTGTAGAATTGTGCATATTTACTAATAATGGTGGACTGTGGAATTGTGCATATTTACTAATAATGGTGGACTGTAGAATTGTGTATATTTACTAATAATGGTGGACTGTGGAAGTCTTAGTAGACTTTTTTATGATAAATGTTCTCAACTGGGCAGTTTTGCCATTATGGGTGCATATGGTTTGTTTCATTGCTTACTGGAAAAATGTTCAAAACAAATTTAAAACACCCTCTAACAAGTGTACTGTATTGTACAAGGAATATAATTTTAGTACAATGAGGAAGGTGTATCAAAGAGCACATGTATGTTTCATATGCAAGGGGCCTATGATTCAAAACAGCCCAAAATTAATCTTTATCTGCCACTGGCAAAATGTATTTTCTTTGAATGTGGGTTTCAATGCTGTTTCAATGAATGTGAGTTTCAAGGGCAGAGAAGTTTTAATGCTAAGTTTTCATTGTGAGACTGCATTGCTTTGTTTAACAGATGACTTAGTGTTTGTGCTGTAAAATACAAAATAAAACTTTCAAATGAAGTCCAACTCATCATAGAAGTAAAGCAGTATGCACATTAGTGTTTATGGTAAATGGAGTGAAATAGCCAAGTAATGGTTCATTGGAATGGCTGCAGAGGCTCCATTCAACCATTATTTTGTCAGGGGAAGGGCAGCAAACTCAGACAGGCCCAGCTGAACTATACCTCCCAACTGTCCAGATTTTCAAAGAATGAATAGATTTTTGCTTCTTATTTTTGGTTTGTTGTTCATAAAATTTGTAGTTTTAATTCCTAAATGATTTGCCAGAAGTCACTAAATAATAAGTTTCAGACTTCATAACCTTCAGAAAAATGCATGTTAAAGTAAGAGCTGTTCTATCAACTGTCTCAATTTATACAAGAGCAATTTTAGTACTGTTTATATGTGCCCCAATATATTTGGCCTTGTTCAGATTTACTGCATTAACAGGTTGAGAGGTACATGCAAATAAATTGCTTTATAGAATTAGGCATAGCCAACCTCTCAACTGTCCCCAATTTTTGGCTCAAAATGTTGCTCTTCCCCTAATAATCCCTCCGCAAAATAGCAATTTTGGAAGAAAACATGGAGGGTTTACAATTAAGAAATAACTGTAATAATCAAAGTTATAGATTACTTGAAATGCATGTAGATTCTTTTATTTTGTCAGCTGCTCAAGGTAGCAGTACTAATATTAAAGTGTCCCTTCTTTGACAGGTAGCAGCTGTATTGTGTGTCTATTTTATATTTTGCATCACATTTTGGTCCATTTTTCATAAAATTGTGTTTTTGGCAAATTAGTGACAAATCACTAAAGACTGAAGTTAGAAAATGACTGACATTTGAGTTTCAGATTTTATACCCTTCAGAAAATTCATACTAATGCAAGACCTATTCTATTATCTTTCTAAGTTTATTAGAGCAATATTTAAAAATTGTCCTTATTGTTGGGCTTTTGTCCCACTTCTGTGTATGGCTTTGTCCAGATTTCTTGCTCTTGAGGTTGAGAGGTATGACAAATGTGTCAGGGCCATCACAATCAGCCAGAGAGATTTCAAATTGTGACATGCTTGTTGCACCCCACTCCCCCATGTAGTGACTCTGGTTGTGTCCAAGCAAGGCAAGGAGTAGTTGTATCTACCTTGGATGGGGAGGACACACTGCATAAGTACTACCGTGGCTTTTCATCTGTCCTTGATTTTGCAGAATGGTCTGGTTTCTGTCATATTTTTGTACTGTTGATTTATGCTTATTACTCAGATTTATGCTTATTACTCAAAGTGCCTGTTGCTCTGTGTTTAAGTAGCAATGCTTTAATGACCATAAGGTAAGCTTGTCTGACATCGTAAGATGCAAGTAAGCTTTAATAAGCATACTGTTAAAGAATTGCCAACATTGAAAGCCTTTCTGTTGTTGCCATGCAGAGAATACTTGACTAGATAATGTATAAGCCTTGGGTATTAAAGGACGGGATTCCATTATTTTAAAAAGCTCATTACACTTATTGGAGACTTCCAGTCATCTCTACAGACTTTACACGTAAACTAAACAGAATGCCAATCATGTGTGGTCCATAACCTGTACAGTAATCCTTTAAGCAATGTATCTTGAGCTTGTTTCTTGTTTGCTTTTCATTTTTTACTTTGATCATGTTTTCCCCATGAAACAAGTTGTCAGGCAGCAGGTCTTTTTTGGATAAGAAACATTTTTACAAGTGGGGGCATCACATAGATTTCTACTTTCAGCATGTTACTTGGTACTTTAATAAAGCTGAATATATTATAATTAGAACTGCAGTGCAAGGAGAAGTGGTTTGAGTTGAGTGCTTCTGGTTTTTCTTATACTTGATTTTGACTGGCATTCCAGTAATGTATTTAAAAAGTAATTTATTTTTCATGCCTCACAACCTTTTGTTTCCATCTAGATATTAAGTAAGCTGTCATGCAGCCAATGCATTGAAATATTTTTATTCTTCTACACTTATTTTTGTCTTGATTGGACTTTCATAATGATGGTTTGCCACCCAGGGCAGCATATTTAATTAAAGTTAGTTTTTTGTGGTTTTGTGCATAGCCCCTCCCCTTTATGGTTGGCCACACCCCTTCCCCTTGACCCCACCCATTCAGCTGTCTCCTGCAGCCCCCCTGTGATTTGAAGTCACCAGCCGCCACTGCATTTTATAATGACAATAAGCCATGGCTGGGTGTGGGTAATGCTGGATTTACCCACACCCAGCCATGGCTTATTGCTATAATAAAAGTTAAAATGTTGTTCTGTACTTGTATTAATATCATATCACAGCCTTTAAACCGCACTTTTGGAAAACATCATTTGGTAAGGGATGAATCCTGAAGAAGTTTGTTTTCACTGCACTCTAAATAATTCTCCATAACTGAACATGTGGTTAACATGGACTAGCATATGATGGCACTTTTGGTTTGTTTGTTTCTTGTTTTAGCATTTTGGCTTTCATTTCAAAAACAAGAATTGTCCAGTTCATTTATTGGTTTATTTGTTTACTGTATTGTTGATCTGGTCCAAAGACCCATTTTAACTTTTTAGACATATCCTGGGCAATGTAAAACTGAAATGTTTTAAATTTAGTTGCTTGAAGTTTAACATGCCTCCTGCAATTTTACAGCAGAACCAGGGATTAATTGCACTGAATACAAAGAGTTGTATAAAATGAAGCACACAGCAAACTTAGCAGTATTACAAACACAGCTGTGTAAAAAATCTGTTGCATCAGATTCAGAAAAATAACTAAGAACTTGATCTAAGAGACATTTTCCAAGCACCCAGACCAAAGTATTGCTTACAAGACAAAAAGAGCCTTTACTGCTAAATACATACATACATAATGCAAATATTTCTATCATGGGCATTAATGCCCTTCTAGCCTGCCACTATACCAATCCAGCTGTTCTCATAATGTGTCCAGGCTATGTTTAAAATATCTAAACTAGTGCTTGCTTTAATTTAAATTGGTAGTCTGTTCCATATATCAGAGAACCAATTAGTACACTTCTCATTCCTACAGAATCTTCTACATAGGTTGTCTGATGAATTTCTACTACTTTCTGATAACTCCAAACATTCCCAGATGTAGTTGTCTTTAAATGCCCTATATATCTGAATAAGATCTCCTCTTAGAGATCTATATGAGACACTGTACAAATACAGATATTTTAGTTTTTTATAATAACTTAAATTTTCACATCTATGGATGATCTTTATATATTGTACTCTTTTCAGTTTACTCATGCTTGTTTTCTTATAAAGTTTCCATACTGTTATTCCGTACTTATGTTTGGGTGTAATGTAATTAACAAACCATTACTTCATCATTTGTGATTTCCTGGACTTTATAACTCTTTTTATACAATCTATAGCTCTATAACTATCACTAACTGTAGAATACCTCAGATGAAAAAGATAGGTCTGAAAAATACAACCTAAACAAGTATGGGCCTAGGACAGAGCCCTGTGGGACACCCTGACTGTAACCAAGGATTTTGCCTGTCCAGTTGATGTAGGATACTTGCCATGTCCTATTTGTAAGACATACCGATCTTCTCAAGAGTAAATTAATACCTAGTTATTCTAATTTATTGATCAGTGTTTTGTGTATGACCATGTCACATGCTGGAGTTAAATCTATATAAATTACATCACATCACACTTTTTCATTCATAGCTATAACTATATTTTTATAGAACTTCATGTTACATGTGGTAATAGATCTATATTCAACATATGCATGCTGATATTTGGTTTCAAGTTCCAACCTTTCCAATTCTGACAGCAAGTTATCCAGTATTACTTTCTCCATTATTTTTCCACAACATGAAAGTAGACTTAAGGGTCTGTATGATCTTTCCCTTAAAGACAGGTTTAATAAGTGCATGTTTCCAGTCTTAAGGATTCTCCCCATATTTGTTCAACCCAGTAAATAATAAATATAATGGCACTGTGAATTCTTGCTGAAGTGTTCACAGGTCATTATTATTAATTTCATCTCCCCTATGTGCTTTGTTTGGATCCAGTTTGCAAAGTTCTTTTTCAATATAATGTAATTTGATTTCAGTATCTGACATTACCTGCGTGTCACTAGGACAACTTATCACCCCCTTTGTGGGGCCATACTGTTGTGCATAAAATTTTGTAAATGTATCTATAACCTGTTGTGTCTGGGAATACATTTTAGAATCTACACACAGATTATAAATGTGTATGCCTTTACTCCTTCCACTTATTATGTATCTATAAGATGGTTTCCTATTATGCTCAATATCTTTATATACATTTTCTTCAAAATTATCTTGATCTTGTCTCACACTATGATTAATTTGTCCAGAATGTTTATTTCAGTCTTCAAAGTTGTAATTTGACCTTTTTTCCATTTCTTATATTATTGTGTTTCTCACTTTAATCAGGTATCTTGTTCTTAAGAAAATATGCCTAGATCCTGATGTTAAACACCTTTTTTTGATTTTTTGCACTGAAACAATTTCTCTTTCAAAACTCTTCACATTCCTCCTGCAATTCTTCCTCTGAATGCATCACTAGAATTAGTTTTGCATACTGACTATTTTGCTTTCATATAATCCATAATTAATCTGCTTATTGTTTTAGATTTTACTTTGGCAGAATTATCTAGCAATAAATTAACCCCTATAACCACACAATCACTGCACATCTATGGTGGTAAAACTTGACATGAAGTAACAGTAATTACTTTAGGAACATAGACAATGTCTAGTATGTTCCATTCCCTTGTAGTTTTTTTTTGTTTGTTTTTGCAGTCTGAAGCAATTGTTGTTCCTGAATATATGATGTGAATAATTTCCTAACTAATGTTGTTGAATCAATATTGTTCCTGTCTGTTTCTGGTAAATTTAAGTCTCCAGCCACTAATATTCTTTCCTCCTATGTTTCATGCAAGAAATGTATGAATTTCTCTAGGTCATCAGCACCTGACTTTGGTAGTCTATACACTCCAACAATTGTTATATGTTCCAGGTTTATCTTTATTGTCATAGTTACATAATCTATAGTGTTGATGTTTTTATTGAACATGTAATAATCACAGGTCTAAGTATATTTAATCCTTATCATAACACCTCCACCTGATTTTTTTGTTATAATTTTAAGTAAAAACATTTATACCCTGACAGTGCTGGTTTCTAGTCAATGTTTTTTAACCATATTTCACAAACAATAACAACATCAATCTTGTAGGAACATAGCAAATTTTCCAACAACAAAAAACTATTTAATTTACCAAAAAAATTATTATAAATGCTCCTAACTAACCAACTATCAGAGATGCCTCAAATGTTGCAATCTGTGAACCGTTAAATTTTCAACCTGGCAAAAATCCTCCCTTATGTTTGTCAAATATTGCAAAATATCTGCTGCAAATATTCTCTTCCCTGATCTTGGCAAATGCAGGCCATCCTGTCTGAACACGTGTGTACAAAATTAGGCTCAGATGTTCTACATATTTCCAGTTTTTAAAACAGGACACTTTTTTCACGAAGGTACTCACACAAAAATTATTTTCATTCATGGTGACTTGACTCTCATTTCTATATGTGATTTGTGAAAAAAAGCTTCCCTACTAACAATCATGGAGTCTTTGCAGATGAGATCATTTTTACCGACATGAATAAAAACAGGCCTGTACTTCCTTACATTAAGCCATTCTAAGGCTTGTCTCACATCCTCTATTGTACTCTAACAAGCATAATACCATTCAATGTTCATTATCATGTCTGCAAATATAAGCATCATTTCTCCTAATAACTGACTCTTCAATTACAGGAATATCTTTTCTGACCAGCTCTGAAGAATCTTCAGCTTCTAATTCAGTAATATCTGCTCTATCAATTGTTACAAAGGAATAATCTTCATCACCATTACTCTTATTAATCCCACTATTTCCATTGTGTATTACATTTCCAAGCATACATTTCTCATCCAGCTGGCTTTCTATAGCCACAGCTTGAGCCATCTTGTCAACGTCTGTCTTTCTCGTCTTTTTTCTTACTGTAATGTTCTTCAATCCTTCCACACTCACTTTTGATTTTTTCCTTTTCTCCTACCCCTTGCTTCTTTTTTCTACCTTCTCTTTTGAAAAAATGCTGCTTTTTTCTGTAGATATTCCTTGTACTCTGTGTTACATAACAAAGCAGTGGCATTTTTACTATGTATTCTCTTACTGTACAGACATTTATCAGTTTCTTTTTCTTCCTTGTTAATTGCTGTGAACTTCTTCCTTTCTTTCTTTTTTATTTCCTTCTAAATGGTCTGACTCCTCAGATTGTTGAATACTTACATTCAGAATTCCAGAGTTGCCATGGGCATTGTTTTGTTTCATAGGGGTTGAGTCATCTTTACATACAATAGACACATCCTTTCCTAAATGTGTTCTATTTCCTCTTTGCCTAACAATATTTATCTCACCAGTCCAGACATTAATATATCTAACAACAATTCTCCAAGCCATGCCAATTGCATGTGTAATCATCATCAGTAAGTCCAGATTTACTACTAACAATGGTAACCAAATCATCCAACTTTTGACATGAGGAACACAGATCACCAGTGTTATCAAGCATTACCTTTAAATACACATAGCATTTATTACATTGTACCAGATGTTTGTGCTTTAGCAAATCATTAATGGTATATTCCTTTAAGGAATTCATATTCAGATGGAAATGAATAAAAAAATTCACAAAATTCAAGGAAAACTTAAATCAACGTCTGTAAGAAAAATCAGACAATGTACAATTAAATATTAAATTAAGTACAGTAAATTTTTTGCTCATGTTGTACAACTTCTGAAAGCCACACAAAAACTGGAAATTCCTTTACATCCCATGCACATGTGCTCAGTAACTTCTGCTCCCTATCATTCACAGTCACACCTCTTTTTAATAGGGAAGATCAATAAATCACAAACCAAGACAGGATTGTTTAGATAAGCTCTGGATTGTCCCCTCTGTAAGCTGTGTAAATGTGTGGCTGACTAGATCTCTTAGGATCTCTTAGGATGACTACAGTTTGCCTGTCTATAACCTGTCCCTTTCTAACAACAAACAGTGAAAATTAAAGGTAAAACAACAAAATATAAATCAAAGTAAATCTTCTTGCTTACACATTATCCTTCCTTCCTACAAACAGTGAAAAATGGTGGTAAGAAATAAAATAAAAATTCAAATAAAACTTATCTTACCAGCCAACTCCACAGTCAATCACAAACCAAAACAGGGTTGTTTACTTAAGCTCTAGGTCTAATAGAGTATATTGGTATCATAAATGAAAATGTAGCTGCTAGTGGGGGGGAGGCAATATTCCAGGTTGATAAGCTTGTAAATGAGAGTACTGACTCCTGCTCACTCAAATAATTGTCTCACCTTTTGTAAAAGCAGGCAGTGGAAGGCTCTGTGCTTAGCCAGAAAAATGCTTTTACAGATCATATTTATGGCCGTCTGAAGAAGTCCGGTATAATGAGTAGAACTGCAGGTACTAACAGAGCATATTTTAATTGGGATAGCAATAGATTTAGTCCCCAGCTTTCCTAGCTTCTGGGAAGAGAAAGCTGGAGAATTAGCAGCTGTGCATTGCTGGAAGACACTGTGAAAAGGAATACTGTATGGGTTTTAAAGGAGACAGACTCGTGCAGAACTACACCCAACTATTTATGTTGGGTAGCCTGGCTAATCAAGTTGCTAGTTTTTTCTGTGGCAATTTATTGCACCATGTTTCTGTGATTATTACTGTACCCAAGTATATTTCTTTTGTAAACAATCACCAATTCTTTGTGACTTCATCTTCACTGCCCCCTGCAATGGTGTTAGTCTCCATAACAGCCGAATATTATGTCAGTACAGACCTCTAACCTTTGGGGTAGATGTCCAGTCTAAAGTCAAAACCCCACTCATTTTCAACCACTCATTGCTTTCTGTGGTACAAAGTATCCTAGTAGTAGTTTTTCCATAGGTGGGCAGTTTTTCCACAGATAGGCAGATATTTAGGCCCTCTTATAATAAACATGTGACTGTAGTGCTTTTATCCTATTACCAGACAGGTCATTTATTCTGAGGTAGACAAGAACTATATGTAACTTCTTCTTCAATGCTAAGGACTTATTGTGTTTCTTTTCAACTCTTGACACTAGGCAGGCACCTGCTGCCACTCTGCAGCTCATACTCCCTCAGATAATAAATGACACGTGTGTGTTTGTGTTTGCTGAATTTTTCTCAGATCGAAAGAATGAACTATTCAAAACAGAAAGACAGTGAAACAGAGTGAAATTGTCTGGTAATGTTGAGGGCACACATTTTACTTAGTAAAACTAAAAAAGGATTACTTTGATTACTGTTGATAGCTTGTGTTTATTTCTGTATTAATACTTGCCTATTATTCTAATGATCTTTGTGGTGAAACTATTGAGTAGTTCTCTTTTGTCTTTATAATGTAGTTTTCATGTTTCACAAATCTCCTTAAAAACAATACTTGCTAATTACCTCAGTAAAAGTTGTACGAACAATTATTGATATTGCCTTAAACCACATAGTGTTACATCTTTATCCTAAACTGGTGAATCTTTGTTTCTCATTTTATATGAATAGAAAGAAAGACTGAGAGATAATTTTTTCTCATTGTCTGTCTGTTTGGCAATATTTGCTTTCTTTGTACTTTCCTCATAACAATGACACTGCAGCTTCTTTATAATTTCCTTCTTCTTAACATTTTGGCCATAATTCGGAGAAATATTGCCACCGGAGTTGACTGGGCAATACTGCAGTACTCATTAGTTGTTATTGTTCTTCTTCTTCTTTCGGCTTTTCCCAGTTAAGGGTCACCACAGCGGAACTCCAGTCCGCTAATGATTAGCAGTAGATTTTTATGATGCCGAGGTGCCAGCTCGACGCCCAAACTTCAATGAAGGCACACCCATTCATGCATGTCTTTCAAATGCCATTCGACCTTGGGGAGGGCATGCAGACTCCACACAGAAGGTGCTCCAGCCAAGAATCGAATGGGAGAACCTCGTGCTGTAAGGCGACAATGCTACTGCTGCACCACTGCGGCGCTGCAGTACTCATTAGTGCAATGGTGATATTCCACACTTTAAAGCCATTATAAAGCTGCACTGACCAGTTTCTTCAGCTAAGAGCCAGACTGAGATTAATTAAATCCAAACCTATTTCATAGTGGTGTTCTTTATCAACCAAAAAACAAATTGGATCCTTATCAGCAAGTTCCCTGTACTCACTCAATCCAAAACCTAACTGGGTGGGTGGCATGAGTCATTCTGTGATTTAGGAATTTGCAAGATAAATCTGCACCTTTATATAAAACTCCTGGCCATAATAATCTTAAAATAGCAGAGGATCAGGCAGCCAGACAGCCAGATAAGATTTGCTGATTTTTTGCCAATTATCTGAAGATGCAACACCAAAGCCTGCACTTAGGTATTTTCCCAAAGTTATTTTCCCCTAAGTGGACAATAAGTATATATGGCTAACCAAACTCACTAAAAACCTAGTGCAACATTGTCAGTAAAATTTCCCAGTTCATGCCAGCAAATCCTTTTTAAATTAGTTCAGAAATATTTATATGAAGGTCAAGGTTCACTTCTCCCCACTGGAGCTGAGCTCTGCTGGCTGCCCAGCATACAAACAAGTGTCCAAAGATCACAACTCAATGATTATCCGAAACAAAACAAAATATAAGACAAATATGCATGAGAGGACCATTTACTTATCCTATTAATCAGGTCTACAGGCTGACTTTCAATGGTGAGGTCTGATGCACATCTCATCCTGAATGAATAGGATAAACAACCCTCACATATTTACCACGAGACAGTAAAGTCCTCTGTAAATATATATCAATGTTTCTAGGGGATAACTGGGTGTCATTTGGAAAAGAAAAAAGTTAGACTGTCTAACCTATAGGGAAAAAGTCTCTGAAGGGTAATGCACTAGCTAAGAGGACAGATTAATGGTATTGCAGATCTGTCCATTGTCAGTTATTGACCAAACCTGCTTGGTCAGGGTTAGAGTTTATACTCCAAACCAGAACTGCATTGTGAATAATTGGCACATAGGTCAAGCCCTCCCAAGAAGATCACTAATACAAAGAGTCACAAAATACAACCATATAAAAACAGTAGACCAAAACCTACTAGAATGATTTATGGTGCTCTCCCAACTGGATGATGCAAACCAGATTGCATGCCCTGAATCAAAGTCCAGCCTTTTAAGAGTATACAAACCATTGTTTTGTGAAATCTTGTAGCCAGAAAAGTACATGTAAGTGTACCCTGTGTGTATTAGGAACCTCTCCCATTATCCAGCAAGGTACAATTTTGGGCCCTAATATGTTGGCTGACCAAGATCTATCTTTCTTAGGCAGGCTAACCCAAAAACAAGAAAATGCTCTAAGAGCTTACCTGCAGGGGAGAATGATGATAATCAAAAGCATACAAATGGCAGAGATATACTCATCTGAGAATGATATGTTAGTACAAAAAGAACATGTAGCATAAGCTAGCTCATGAGGGACTGAACCAATGATTATTTGGATGACTCTTTTTCAATACCTGCACCACCACCACCATAGTTTAATACTTTCACCACCACTACCACCTTGGTTCAAGTACTGCCACCACTACCACCACAATGGTACAATACCTGTACCACCACCACCACCATGGTTTAATACCTGCAACACCACTACCATGGTTTAATGCCTGCAGCACCACCACCACAATGTTTCAATACCTGTACTATCATCACCACCATGGTTCAATACTTTCACCACCATGATGGTACAATACCTGCACCACTGTGATGAAAGGAGGTACTGGTGGCAGCACAGCTAGCTGGAATTTTGTAAATAATTGTATGTCATTTGTGAATATCAAACTAATTTATATGAGATGCTTGCATTACCAATATATTAGAAATGCATGTTGT
Organism: Protopterus annectens; assembly: GCF_019279795.1. Taxonomy (NCBI): domain Eukaryota; kingdom Metazoa; phylum Chordata; order Ceratodontiformes; family Protopteridae; genus Protopterus; species Protopterus annectens. The sequence goes on along the minus strand of NC_056734.1, from coordinate 387,726,076 downwards.
GTATATCAAACTGCTCTGTACCGATGTTTGTGTTGAAAAGGTATGTGTAAAGTGCTGTGTTTAAAATGTATCCACAGTGTGCCCTACTGGAAGAGAACAGAAATGTACATACACTATTGTAACTATTTAAATCTATATATTTTAACAGTGGAAACTGGAATATAGGAGGATAGTCTCAATCCAGCAAACTTTAGAAAAAGATCTGAAATTAAATTATTTATAGGCTATGCCATAAAGATGTTTCAAGCAGCTAGAGACAAAAAGCCTGTACTAGAAAACTTTCTGTATTGCCTTTAGAGTGAAATAATTGCTACTTTGGAAGCATGAAGGAATGTAATTGTTTTATGACTTCCAGCATCTGCCAATGACCTGAGCAAAAGCCCTTATATGAGTATTTTTACAGGTAGATGCTAAATACTGACAGCTTCAGTGATGGGGGTTTGCAGGAGAACCAGAAGTCAGATGACCAGAAATTATATCAATCTGCAAGCTACCCCAGCAGTAATATTTTAGACATTATTTAGAGAAGTCTCTTGGTGAGACAGAGCATTCTTCTGTCTTGGACCTGACAACAACAGTAAGAACCATTCACACATCTGCCTTGCTCTAATGAAGTAAGTTTCTAGGGAATAGTATAACTCTCTTAGATGCAGTAAGGAATATAGCAAAGTTTAGTTTAAATTTTGTTTTTCTATTTGTGTGAGCCTGTACTACAATGTTATTTTAAATATTTCCTGTGGTTTTGAACTCTGGTTACAATATGAATATATACTTAGTATTTTCTTGTTATTTTATTATTTATTATTACTAGTATTTTCTTGTTATTTTATTATTTATTATTAAATATAGTTAAACCTTCCATTTTGGCAGATCTGTGTAGGAATATTTAAGTTTTGAGATCACTTCCATATTTATTTGGTGACACTGTGTGGGCCACTCGTAATAGCCTTGCTCTTGGTCAAACTACCATTTGTACTTGTATTAATATTACATAGTAAGCTTGGATACCCTTTGTTAAGAGCTTTAAAGTAGCTGATAAGTAGTGGCTGGTGGCAGTGGAAACAACCTTATAGTATGTGCAGAAGGGGGCATAGCTAGTAAATCTGTGCCAGCCTTTCCCAGGTGTGTGTGTGTGTGTGTGTGTGTGTGTGTGTGTGTGTGTGTGTGTGTGTGTGTGTGTGTGTGTGTGTGTGTGCAAATCAAACCTCAAAGAGTGTGTGTGTTAGCTAGGTAGGGAGGGATACAAATCACTGGTTGGACAGAGAGGGTGCTGGAGGTCTTGGCTAGGTCACTCACCTGAGATCTCAGCTCTATAGCTGTGCCATTGGGGAGTCTTATTAAGATCTGGAGGAAGAGGGAGCTGCATCTGTAAATACTGTGTGTGTACTTGTCATCCTCTTAGTGAACTCCTTGATTACAGGTCCAGTGGAGGGTTCTCACCATACCTCTCAACTGTCAAGATTTTTGCAGAATGTACAGATTTTTGCTTTATATTTTTGATCTGTTCTTCATAAAATGTGTGGTTTTCTGGATTTTTATGGTGAATAAGTGAGGACTGAAGTCATTATATAATGACAGGCATTTGAGTTTCAGACTTCATATCCTTCAGAAAATGCATGGTAACACAATACCTTGCATTCTATCAACTTTCTAAGTTTATAAGAGCAATATTTAAAATTTGTCCCCATTTGGCGGCTTTGTCCTCCTATTATTTTTGGCTTTGTCCAGATTTGTTTGTGCCCAGAGGTTGACAGCTATGGTTGTCACATTTGGGTGGCAGTGGTGGGATCATCACATCACATATTGGGATTCAGTGGTGTGGATATTGAACTCCTGTAGCCTGTAAACAGTGGTAACTAAATAAGGTGTTTATACTCTCAAGCAGCCACACAGTAGACATTCAGAGTTTCATATCACAATAGTTTTATTTATTTTTTTGTTAGCTTAGTCAGGGAGAGCAGGCAAGGTTATCAGCAGAGGATTTTGGCAAGCTGACAAGAAATCAGTTGGCTGAGCAGTGTCAAGCCAAAGGACTGTGGCATGTCAACCTGAGTAAAGGAGAAATTATTGAAGCCTTAACCACAGCTGCATCACAGACCAGCAACCAGGAGGACAACCAGACTGCCCTTGGGGATGAACAACTCTCAGAAAATGGACAGTTCAACTTTGCCTTATAGGACTTAAAACTCCATCTGGTCTTAAAGAGACTTGAACTGGAGGCCAGACATTTGGAATTAGAATTAGCAGAGAGACGTTAACATTTGGAGGTTGAAGAAAAGGAGAAACAGATGGAATTAGAATCAGCAGAGAGACTGAGATGTCTGGAAGTTGAAGAAAATAAGACGTAGAGGCAATATGAAAAGGAGATGTTGACTCTTCGCCATGATCATGGAGGTAACAGGGAAGGGAGTAACCAAACCCCAAAAGCAATTAAAGTCAGTAAATTTCTTCCGCAATTTACAGAGGGTGATAATTTTGATAGTTTTATTCATATGTTTGAAAGGGTATGTAAACTGTATAATGTTGACCAAGGGCTCTGGTTAAGCTTCCTGACCACCTTACTCCATGGTAAAGCTGTAACTGTCGTTCTAAATTGTCTGATACTGATTGTTTAAATTACAATACAGTTAACAATTGTTTATTGGAATGCTTTAAGATAACACCTGAAGCTTATAGAAAAAGGTTTTGTGAGCATAGACACAAGGCAGATGAAAGTGTGTGTGATTATGTTGCTGAGTTAAGCAGTTATTTTCATAGGTGGGTGAGTGGTGTCAGGTCACCACTTTTGAAGGACTGGCAGACCTTTTGGTGAGGGAACAAGCCCTTAACACTTTGCCTGAGGACATGATAATCTGGTTGTTTGATAGAGAATGTAACACCACAGATGAGTTGGAGAAAAAGGGAGACCTATACCTAGCAAGCAGGGCATCACTGCACATGAAAGGGATACCCAGTGCTGGACATGGGTCTAGAGGAACCCATAGTGGGCATGCCAAATCACCCCAACAGAGTACACCAGTAACAAGGGGAGCCACTAGTTCAAGTACATGGCCAGGAGCAAGGGCTAAAGGTTTTAAATGTAACCAGTGGGACCATGTGGCATATAGATGTCCACAGAGGCAAGGTGGGGAACAAAAGGTGGGAGAACCAGCAAGTGGGAATGACAGAATGCCAGCGGTAAGTTTTCTAGAGACAACAAAGGTGCCAAACTACCACAGGAGGTTATATCCTACTTTAGTAGATGAGAAACCGGCCACTGCTAAGTGAGACATATCCTCTGACCTAACCATTGTGAAGCCTGTAATGGTTACAGAGGAGCACTACTTGCTTGGGCATTCTACTCCAGTCAGAGCTTTTGGAGGGACCCCATTCAAAATACCTTTGGCTAGGGTTCACGTTGACTGGGAGGGTGGAAAAGTAAGCAAGAAAGTAGGTGTGCTTGATGATATCTGCAGATGTCCTGATAGGGAATGGTTTTGATAATGAAGTATATTGTGTGCATGCAGTTACACACAGTCAGGCTTGGAGACAACCATGTGGGTCTGGTAGCCTGGGGGGACCCAGACAGGCTGCACACTTGATGCCAAGACTGGTGAAGTGCCTACTTCAGGGAGGGAGCTACACCGTAGCAGTGAAACTGAAGGTAAGCCACAGCTGCTGGTGGGTACTGATGTTCCCTTGGACAAAGTAACTTCAAGGGCAAAAGTAAGTAGTAGTACCTAAACTGACAATGAGGCACCACTGTCAGAGGATACCATACTTCCTGTGGAAGGGGAGCTGGGAAGGGTTACAAAGTGAGAGCTGAGACAGGCTAAGCTCTCAGACTCTACTTTACAAGGCCTGAGCAAGGTAGATGGGGAGGCACATGTTTCTCAATGAAAAGGGGAATCTGTGTACTGGGACAAAGGGTTACTGTGTAGAGAGTGGACTCCTGAGGGAGGACTAGAGAATGAGGGAATACAGCAGTTGGTAGTGCCCAGACCCTACCATCTGGCACTTCTAGCCCTATCCCATGAGATTCCCATTGCAGATCATATGGGCACAAAGCATACCAAGAGATGTATTATGCAGAACGTTTATTGACCTGGGATTTGCAGGGATGTAACAGGGTATTGCAGGACCTGTGAGCAGTGCCAAAAGTTAGGCAAGGCTGGAGACATGGGGAAAGCTCCTTTGATGCCTTTGCCTGTGATTGAGGGACCATTTCAGAGGGTAGCTCTGGATATTGTGGGGCCTCTGAGTACCCCAAGTTCGAAAGGGAAGAAGTATAGCCTAGTCGTAGTAGATTATGCTACCAAATACTCTGAAGCAGTGGCTCTGTCTTCCACGGAGGCAGAAAAGGTGACAAATGCTTTGTTAGAGATTTTCAGCACAGTAGGTTTCAAAAGAGAAAAACTGATTAACAAAGGTGCCAATGTCATGTCAGACCTGCTGGCTTGTCTCCGGGAGCACTGTGGGGTGAGCACCTAAAGACCACCCCCTACCACCCCCAGACTAATGGTCTGGTGAAGAGGTTAAACTGTACACTAAAGAGCATTCTACAGGCATTTGCGGTCCAGTTTAAGGGGGAGTGAGACAAATATTTCCCCATCTGTTGTTTGCTTACAGAGAGGTGCCCCAGGAATCCACAGGTTTCTAACCTTTTAAGTTGCTGTATGGGCATAGGGTGAAGGGACCTCTATATATGGTTTGTGAAGAGTGGGAGGGTGAGTGTGAATCCCACAAGGAATCTGTTGTGGCATATGTCCTAAACTTCATGACAAGGTTCAAGGAACTCATGGACTTGGCCCAGGAGAACCTGACAGATGCCCAAAAGCAGAAAAAGGTCTGTTATGACAGAAATGCTCAAGATAGAGAGTATGCTGTGGGGCAGCAGGTTATGGTTCATATTCCTGTCAGAAAAAAGGAAGCTGCAGGCAGCTTGGGAGGGACACTTTAAAGTGGTAAAGAAGGTCAGTGATGTTAATTACATGGTAGAACTGCTAAGCAGGAGGCAGAGGCACAAAATGTACCATGTTAACATGATGAAACATTACCATGACAGACAGGCCCTTGTGCTAAGTATTTGCAGTAGGAGGCAGGAGGAGTCCAAGGGTAATCTATGGCTACAGGGAGCTGCAAAATCCCAAGTTACTATGGTGGAAACTAGCATTGCAGGCATATGATATGACAGTGCATCACTGTACTGGGGTCAAGAATACCAAGGCAGCTGGGATCTCAAGACAGGGTATGAGGTAAAGTATTCCCAGATAGGCTCATCCTTCTCAAGCAATGTTTCTCAAGGGTCACTTGAAAAACTAGCTTGAGTCTTCGAAGGGTGGAAGAAGTGTGATGAAAGAAGGTACTGTCAGCACAGCTATCTAGAATTTTATAAATAATAATATGCCATTTGTAAATATTAAATTAATAAAATGCTTGTGGTACAAATGTATTAGAACTGTATGTCATGTGTATATCAAACTGTTCTGTACAGTTGTTTGTGTTGAAAAGGTATGTGTAAAGTGCTGTGTTTAAAATGTATCCACAGTGTGCCCTACTGGAATAGAACAGAAATGTACATGCACTGCTGTAACTTTTTAAATTTATATTTTTTAACAGTGGAAACTGGAATACAGGAGGTTAATCTCAGTCCAGCAAACTTTAGAAAAATATCTGAAATGAAATTACTTTATAGGCTATGTCTTAAAGATGTTTCAATGCAGCTAGAAACAAAACTCTGCACTAGGAAGCTTTCTGTATTGTCTTTAGGGTGAACTGATTGCTATTTTGGAAGCATGAAGGAATATAAGTGTTTTATGACTTCCAGCATCTGCCAAAGATCTGAGCAAAAGCCCTTGTATGAGTATTTTACAGGTAGATGCTAAATACTTCCAGCTTCAGCAATGGGAGTTTGCATGAGAACTAGAAATCAGATGACCAGAAATGACATCATTCTGCAAGCTATCCCAACAGTAATATTTTTAGATATTATTTTGAGAAGTCTCTTAGTCAGACTGAGCATTCTGCATTCTGCCTTGGACCTGACAACAACAATAAGAACCATTCACACATCTGCCTTGCTCTAATGAAGTAACTTTCTAAAGAACAGTATAACTCTCTTAGATACAGTAAGAACTATAGCGAAGCTTAGTTTAGATTTTGTTTTTCTTTATTTGTGTCAGCCTGTACTGCAATGTTATTTTAAATAGTTCCTGTGGTTTTGAACTCTAATGTCACTGTGAATATATTCTTAGTATTTTCTTGTTCTTTTATTATTTATTATTAAATATATTTAAACCTTTCATTATGGCTGATCTGTGTAGAGATATTTAGGTTTTGAGAGTATTTGCATATTTATTTGGTGACACTGCGTGGGCCACTCCTAATAGCCTTGCTCTTGGTCAAGCTACCATTTGTATTAGTATTAATATTATACAGTAAGAATGGACACCATTTGTTAAGGGCCTTAAAGTAGCTGATAAGGAATGACTGGTGGCAGTGGAAATTACCTTATAGTCTGGGCAGAAGAGGGCATAGCTAGTAAACCTGTGCCATCCTTTCCCAGGGGTGTGTGTGTGTGTGTGTGTGTGTGTGTGTGTGTGTGTGTGTGTGTGTGTGTGTGTGTGTGTGTGTGTGTTTGCAAATCAAACCTCAAAAAGTGTGTGTGCCAGCTACTTGGGCAGGGACATGAATCACACTGATCAGACAGAGAGGGTGCTGGAGGTCTTGGCTTGGTCAGTCAGCTGAGATCTCATCTCTATAGCTGTGCCAGTCAAGAGTCTTACTGGAGATCTGGAGGAAGAGAGAGAAACTAGACCTGAATTGACTAGGGCCTCTGTGTGTGGTAAGGATCAATTGCACTTGATGCAGAGAGCTGTATCTAGAAATACCGTCTATGTACTTATCATCCTCTCAGTGAACATCTCCCACTATTACCACTAGTGAGGACTGAGGCTCCTTGATTACTGGTCCAGTGGGGGATCATCATAACCACTACCACTACCATGGTTCAATACCTGCACCAACACCATGATGGTACAATACTTGCTCCACCACCACCATGGTTCCATACCTTCACCACTACCACCATTATTCAATACCTTAACCATCACCACCACAATGGTAACATACCTGTACCACCACCACCATGGTTCAATACCTTCACCACCACCACCACCATGATGGTACAATACCTGCACCACCACCATGGTGGTTCAATGCCTGCCCCACCAGCACCATGGTTCAATACCTGCATCACCACCATGATTCATTACCTACACCAACACCATGTTGTCAGACCATTAAACCACCTTCTTGCTTTTTCAAGTCATTTTGCTAGACCATTATAGCAATGCAGACAAGTATTATCTCCAGATGCTGATATCCTTTCTCCAGTCTGGTTGTCAAGTTTAGCACCAGTGGACTGAGAGCAATTGCCTTTTATAATATGCTTCCACCACCCCCACCCCAAGACAGAATCAGTAAACAATTGTAATGTATCACTTGACACCCAGCCATTCTGCCAAAATAACTTGCCATTAAAATCAGACACAAAAATGTCTGTAATTGCAAGTCTTGTTTAACTTTCCTGGTAATCCTAACCACGTGGTGTATATTTTGCACACTTTGCAGTAGGTTTGTTAATGATCTCGAAAAGGTCCTGCCTGGGGCTACCACTCCAGAAGCAAATTTCAACAGGCTGCACAATTCCATGACCAGATTCACTTTGATTTTCTTTGCTAACAAAATGATTGAATGTGACAGCTCAATTTTTAAGCTAGTTCTGAGGCAATCTAAATGATGCCAAAAGTATAACAATCTCAATGTCTACAAATCTGATATTCTTCAGAAGGATTTATGTATTTTTTTGGACTAAGGTCACCCCTGACTGATGACAATGGGCATGAAATGACTTTAATCCTGTCCTGACCCTGCTCCTCCTCATCTACATGGTGAATTACCCTTTGCTCAGGTGATCCTCCCAGCACCGTTGAAGAGTTAAATAAAATTTCTCAAAGATAGAATTGCATACTCCACAGTAGACACCATTGGCAAAGCCATGTCAGAGAAGTACAAACCATCAAAATGGATACCCAAAAGGTGCCAATCATTGTGGGATACAGGAATAAGTTGTAAAGTCCATTCAATATCCAGCTCACCCAACCAGAGATCTTTAAATTGTCAGATAATGTGAATGATATCAAGTAATGAATAGTGTTAAATTCTAATGTCACTTTACTGATCCCATCATTTAAGGACAGCCCTTCTGGAAAAGAGAGAAGATGAGTTAAACATAATGAATTAACTCTCTTGGATCCATGTAAAAAGGCCTAACTCCATTCAACCCCAAAGTCTGGCATACCCAAAATTACTACTATCCAGTGAGGTGACACTGGTAGAAACTTTCATACCCTTCTTAAAGCAGCATTTAACTGCCAGGTGCTGGTGCCTGCCTTGTAAGGGGAACAAATGTCTATAAACCTGTATGAATGTCAGACACAATTGCTTGTGTTAAAAGCCTAGCAAGCCTTAAATAAAGCAATCACCACTATCACGGAAAGTCATTCTTGGCCTGTGTATCATTACTCCTAGCCATGTGTTGGAAAGTCTTTTGTCCCACCTGAAATGTTTGTTCTCCACCACTGGTTTTCTGAATCAAGAATCATACCATAAAAAGGAAAGTCCCCCCCTTACGTAATGAGCTTCTGTCATGAATTAAAAGTATTGGAGTAATGGGAAGGATGCTTCTCAATAATAAAGGCCATAAAATGTTTAAATAATCACAATCCAGATTTTTTGAAGGTTATTAGGTTCACACATATAAAGCACTGCCAAGGTGGCTAACAGGTCCTTTTCTCCCAGACCATCTGTATCCAAGACATGCTGCATCCTTACTGGGATGTCAATTAGTGAAAATGGCTTAACCATAAATGTCTGGCAGGCCTGTACATTGTTGGGCCATGTTAATATTCAACACATTCTTTAAAAGTAAAGTAAAAAAAAAACATGGGGGGATCGACTCCAAGAACCATCACCTCCACCACAGACAGGCAGTCAACCACTGTACCAAACCTGGCCTAATTAGTGTCAAACAACAAATAGCTTAATTATAATGTAAGGGGGTTGGGGATAAACATCCGTCATCAGATTCACACCAATTCATAACCCACAAGTGCATCTTAAGTATTCAAGTATAACTACCAAACTTAATGTTGGGGATGTGTGCCTTAATGCTTCTGTGATCAAGAATTTAGCAAGGCCATAATGAAAGGGAAAAACAGTGACCAAAGTCAAAGAAAATTAAAATATAATCTGCACTACTTATGAAAATAACAGCAAAGCTTTTCTTAGAATAACAACTCAGCTAATAAAAGTATGACCTCTAATGTCCGATTTTATTGGCTATTGGCTAACTGTACACCTATAGTTTTAGCATGCAAACACAAAAGATAGGGCAAAATAAATATGAAGTAAAGCAGGAACATCCTAAAGCTTAAGAAAACTTGTCAGATATGATAAGATCCTGACAAAAGTCCTGTCAATGCTCTGGCAGGAATCACCCAAAGTATGAGCCTCCACACTAAGAATATTTGTTTAACTGTAAGCATTCCATGGACCAACCAATAGGAAGCACCAACTGCTTACTGAAAGACTAACTGATATATACATTTTCATCAACTCAAAGAAAATCATATAAATGTTATGGAAAAATACTGCAATTATTTTATTTATTGTTTTTTTTTTTTTTGCCTTTAAAAAAAACAAAAACTAAAATGGATGGCCAAAGCAAAGCCCCAGAAGTACTGTATTGAAGACCTGCCAGAAAAAACAATGAAGCACAGTGCCAACATACCAGCAGAAAGGCAATAAAAAGGAAAGAACAATTTATCTCCTCTCAAAATATTCAGAAAAAAGTATCATAATTAGCTACAGAAGAAGACTATAAGTAAGCCCAATGCATCACAATAATCCTACCTCACAGCTTCAGCATGATGCTGTGGCTAGTCAACCTCTCTTTTTTTACTCTTAGAGCTATGATAAATTTATTATTCTGTTTTTAACTTACATGACTATACCTGGTCTCAGAGAGAGTAGCTGCTGGTGAAACATTGTTGCTAACTTGTCAAAATGAAGGCAGGAGCCACAGACCCAACCATTAAATCCAGGTCCTTCTTCAGCTGTAAACCATCTCACCCCACAAGGTAAATGGACAAAATGGTTTTTAGTCAAACCTCAAACTGGAGTATTGCAGCTGTGGTTCTTTTCAGCTGCCACATAATCATTGATATACAAACTTAAAAACTACTACTCAGGGGATTATTGCATGTTCTTTTCAAAAGAATTTCTTGAATGACAAAAGAAACATAAGTAGCTATGTAAAGTATATTACTGTTAAAGCAGGGTGTAATGACTTCTGCCAAAGTACAAATTTACAACTAGACTAACTGTAGAATAGTGTGTGTATGTTGTACCTTTAAGAAGCATTTCAATGACAGCACATTCATATAAATAGTGAGCATGTGCTAGCTTCAGTGCCATTTTGAGAATGCAGCCATAAAGTGAGCATGTATGATTGTGATAGCTAGTTTGTTTATAAGTTTATCTAAGTTAAAGTTATTAAGCCTCAAACCTGATGCGTTTGTACATAATAAAGCTGCTTGAATGGAACCCACAAATGCCCATTTGTTTTATCTTGACTGGACAAGCAACATGGTGTCAGAACTGAGATTCCAGAGACTGCTTTTTAGACTTACAATGTGCAGAGTTAACTGATAAGATAATCTAAGTGAACTGAGCACACAAAAGGGCCAGAAATGAACCAAAGGTAATGAAAAATTGCATGAAAGTTTTATTTTATAAAAAAGATAAAATGGAGCATTACAAGGGCAAAAAACACATTATTAAACAAGTGAGAGGCACGAAAAGTATATTAATTAAACAAAATGTTTAAAATTAAGATATTACAGAAAACAATTATCAGAAAAGCACATAAAGAGTTTGGAATTACCACAGAATTTCAAAACAAGCATATTTAAAGTAAAATGGGCATGTTTAGAGTAAAACAAGCACAAGAAAAGTATAATGGGCATGAAAAAAACAAGCAAAACAAATATAATAAGGGCAGAAAGGGCACCTTAAGCGTAAGTAAAGGAAGGCAACTGCATTTTTTTGGCAAAGTACTGTGTTTGGCAAAACTATTTCTCGTATTCAAGGCATAACTAGAGTTATTCGAAGTATCTCAAAGTCTGTAAAAGTACAGTGTGTACTTATTACTGTGCATTTATTCTGAAGAGTTTGTGTGCAAAGTGCAACTGTTTCATAAAGTACAGTCAAAATCTGGTCATTTCAAAAAGTTTCTTGTGCTGGGTGTGTATTTTCATAAAGTGCTGCCAATACAGAGTGTTTCTTGCACTGTAAAGAATTATTTAGCGAAGTACAGCCATTTTGGAAAGTTTCAATGTGCTGTGTACTGTTTATTCGCAAAGTGCAATTACATCAAAATGTTTTTACTTTGAGCTTCTTCTGCCCAGTTCATTCACACAATACAGTTATTTTGAAATGTTTATTACACTGATTAGAGGTGATTTCTTGCAGTACAGTAATTTCAAGAGTATTCTTGTGTTTGAGAGACTTATTTTGCAAAGTTCAGTTATTCAGAGGCTTTTTTTACTACTGGGCATACTTAAAAATACTGGCATGAATTGCAGGCATATGTGCAAGTGTGTATGTTTGTACAGCTAAAAGTGGACTTGGGTTGCATTACTGTAATTTGTTGGCATGGCAGATGGATTTCAAAAACCATCACCACTTGTGTTTGATCAGAATATTGCAAAGAATTGGAGAATATTTGAGCAAGAGTATGATATTTTATACAAACAGCTTACTCTGACAAAGATGCATGCACCAGGGCATTCAGTTTGCTAAACTTAGCTGGGTCAGAGGCAATTGAAAGAGACTGTTCATTTGTGTATACACCAGCAGTATATGAGGAAGAAGTTGAAAACCAGCATATTGTTGTACAGGCTCAATCAAGGGAAAACCCAGAGTGTTTGAAATGCAAATTCAGGGAAATGTGTAACCCTCAGACAAATGTTACATTAAAGAGGCATTTGTTTTACACAAGAGATCAAAACCAATGAGAAACCTTTGCAGCTTATATTACTGACCTGAGAAACAGAGCTAAAATGTGTAGGTTTGGTGACTTAAAAGATGAGCTAATAAAGGACAGGCTCATGTGTGGTATTAATAGTGCTACAGTGAGAAAGATTTTGCTTTGTGACAGTGATTTAACACTGAGCAAAGCTATTGAGATTTGCCAAATCCATGAGGTTATAGAAATGCTTGCAAATGAAAAGACCATGGTTTCAGCAGGCTCCAGAGAAAGTGTAGACAGCATGCAACACATGGCTAGCAGAAGCAGGCCTAAGCATATGGCAGCTGCACCCATGCAGGCTCCCCAGGGAAAACCCATAGTTTTCCAGCAAGTTCTAAGAAAAGGACATGCTCATTGCAGTACAAGGGTAAGTCAGCAAAACCCAAATCAAGTTTTATTGTTACCTGTTGCAATCATGGTGTTAATCATGATTCTAAAAGAGAAAAATGCTTAGCATTTGGTCAGCAATGCCACAAGTGTAAAAAATGGAACCATTTTCAAAAGTTTTGCAAATCCAGCAAACCTCACACAGTTATAAAGAAAGGTCACAAAAAAGCAAGTTGATCACAGAGAGTTACAATTCTACTTTTTACGTAAATGGTGCGTCAGTGATTGGTGAAAAGGTTGATGCAGCAAATTTGTTGACAAAGAATGAAATGTTTTGTACTGCTTGGATTAATGGTAAAACCACTGAACTCAAAGTATACACTGGTTCAAAGTGTAATGTTATGTCAGCAGACACTTTTGCTAAGGTGAGAGCTGGATGAACAACTTAATGTGGTCAGCTGTGCGAAACTTGTTGCTTATGGAGGTGAAGAAATTCAAACCAAAGGCTCAGTAGTGCTTTCATGTTACTTGGCCAAGAACTACTACAGCTTATTATTATACGTAGTCCGAAGACCAGTGCAATCATTATTGGGTCTCAGAGACAGTTTGAGAATGAATTTGCTTTCCTTTACCAAACAAGTTCATCATATAAGCACATTCCTATTTCCAATTTTACTGAAGCTATTTTCTCAGAATATGCTGATGTTTTCAATAACAAGTTAGGCAAACTTCCAGTTGTGTATTCTATGAAGTTAGATCCAGAGGTCAGTCCAGTGGTCAGACCAGCAAGAAAAGTTCTGATATGCAGAATAAGGTCAAAGCTCAGTTGGATAAAATGGTGCAGCGAGGTGTAATTTGTCCAGTTACGGAACCAAATGAATAGGTGTCGTCCGCGGTAGCAGCCCATAAAAAGGCTCAGACAATATCAGACTATGTATTGACCCAAGCAATTTGAAGAAAGCATTAAAGAGACTACACCATCCTATGCATATTGTTGAGGAGGTCACAGCCCTAATACCGAATGCCAGTGTTTTTTCGGCTTTGGATGCAAAAAGTTCATTTTGGCAAGTAATGCTTGATCACAAATCTTCACTACTAACTACTTTCAGTGCAACATTTGGAAGATATAGATTCCTCAGAATGCCATTTGGAATAAATTCTGCAAGTGAAGTCTTTCAGCATGCAATGGAGCAAATTTTTTAAGGTTATACTTCTGCCATAATAGTAGATGATTTATTGGTCAGAGACAATGGTGAATCAGAGTATGACAGAAACTTTAGAAGAGTTCTAGACTGAGCATGTGTAGTGAACTTAAAGCTCAATACTATGAAGGACAAATTCAGACGGCCATAAGTTACATATCATTACAGGTCATTTATTTACTAGAACTGGCTTGTGACCAGACCTGTCCAAGCAAGCAGCCATTCTTGAGATGCCAGCACCAGACAATGTTCAAGCTCTACAATGTTTTCTTGGTATGGTCAACTATCTAAGCAAGTTTATACCAGACTTTAGTGAGTTGACAGCACCTTTGAGAGAGCTAACGTGCAAAAATGTTACATGGTCTTGGTTAGAACAGCACCAGAGAGCATTTGAAGGCCTTAAGCAGAAAATTGCCACCTCACCCACATTAAGATACTATGATGTCAATAAACCAGTAACTCTTTACTGTGATGCTTCAAAAATTGGTCTTGGTGCAGATATCCTTCAAGAAGGTGGACCAGTAGCCTATGCATCTAGATCTCTTACCCAAACTGAAATGCAATATGCTCAAATTGAAAAATAACTTTTGGCAATTGTATTTGCATGTTCAAAGCTTCATGATTATATCTATGGTTGAGCTATTCAGATTAAAACTGATCACCAAACTCTAGTCACTATTTTAAAGAAGCCTCTGCATTCAGCTCCAGCGAGATTACAAAGAATGATGCTCAAATTGCAAAAGTACAACTTCAAAATGGTCTATACAAAAGGAAAACTTCTTTATGTGTCGAATACCTTATCGAGATCACCCAGAAATACAATGGAGCAGCTTGACTTTGATGTTATGGAAGTGCATAATTTTTCTACCACAAGTCTTGATGAGCTGAGAGATCATACAAAGACTGATCCAATTTTGCAAAAGCGCAACCACTACATTAATTATGGATGGCTGTCAAAGCAATCTAGTGTACCACCTGAAGTACAAACTTATTTTCCTTATAAAGATAAGATATTGATGGAAGATGGCATTATTTTCAAAGGTCCTAAAATTGTTGTTCCTGCTTCCTTACAACATGACTATATCCATATTTTGCATCGTGGTTACCCAGGTTCCAAATCCACCAAAAGAAGGGTGAGAGGACTAGTATTTTGGCCTTCTCTAGAAAAAGACATTGATAGAGTACTTTCTTCTTGTTCAGTATGCAGTAGTACTAAACCGCATTTGCAAAAAGAACCACTTCAGCTAAGTCAAGTTCGTGAACTACCTTGGTCAACAGTAGCCATTGATATATTCGAGTGGAATAATCAGCATTACTTAGTATTGGTAGACTCTTATTTGAACTGATTTAAGATTGATTTACTACCTAATCTAACATCCACTGCTGTTATTACCAAGTTGAAATGTCATTTCTCAGTCTATGGTAGTCCACACAAAGTTATTTCTGACAATGGTACCCAATTTACCAGTCAGTTGTTTCAGAAATTTGCAAAAGAATGGGACTTTGTACATGTTACTAGTAGTCCAGAATCTCCACAGTCAAATGGACTAACTGAACATGCAGTACAGAGTGCAAAGCAATTACTAGAGAAGTCAAAGTGTGATAATACCGGTCTTTTTCAATTTACTCAATCTCAGAAACATACGCCGTAATGATATACTTGGCTCACCTGCTCAGAGACTTCTATCTAGGCAGACCAGAATAACATTGCCTATCAGCTCCAGTTTGTTGAAGCCTAAAGCTAAGAACAACAAAACAATTAGAGCCCAACTATGCATTCTTTCCAGAAGTCTAGCTATGATAAATCGAGCAGATGTCTTCGTCCAATGAAAGAAGGAGAGACAGTGTCAATACAAATGGTGAAAGGTTTTGAATGGATTGATTAAGTAACATATATATGTGTCAAGCCAATATCTTATTTCATAGAATCAGAGGGTACGTAGTACAGGAGAAATTGTAGACATCTTCCTGTATCAGAATCAATATCACAGCAATGTTCCAGTGATAGAGACTGCAGATCTCAGAGCAATCCAGTCAATGTTCCTGTTGCAAAGCATGTATTAACTTCTACTTCCACTCCTGATGATGTTCCTGATGTCCCCAAAGTTGAACCTTCAGCAGAGAGAGCCCCATTTGATATACCTAATTCTAATTTTTATGTCACACGATTTGGTCATATTTCCAGACCGAGTGTAAAATACACAGCAACCTGGATATAATTGTTTATATGTATTTAGTTACATATAATTTGCATGTCAAAGAATTATTTGCATCAATTGCATGTCAATTAATGTTGTCACTAATGCTTGACTCATTTCTCAAAAAGGGGGATGTAGAATAGTATGTATATGTTGCACCTTTAAGAAGCGTTTCAAGGACATCAAGTGCATGCAGCGGTTAGAGTTGCCACCTCACAGCAAGAAGTTCTCAGGTTCGATCCTCAGCTGGGGTGCCTTCTTTGCGGAGTCTGCATGCCCTCCCTGTGGTCATGTGGGTTTCCTTTGGGTGCTCCGGTTTCCTCCCATATCCCAAAGACATGCTGTAGGTGGATTGGACACCCTAAATTGGCTCTAGTTGTGAGTGTGTGTGTGTGTGTGTGTGTGTGTGTGTGTGTGTGTGTGTGTGTGTGTGTGTGTGTCCCTTCTGTGGAAGTTTGGATGTCGGGCTGGCAACTCAACACCGTAAAACTCCACTGCCAATCATGAGTGGACAGGTGATCTGCTGTGGTGACCCCTAACCGGGAAAAGCTGAAAGAAGAAGTGCATATAAACAGCGAGCAAGTGCTAGCTTCAGTGTCATTTTGAGAGTGCAACCACAGAGTGAGCATGTATGAGTGTGATAGCTAGTTTGTTTATAGGTTTATCTAAGTTAAAGTTATTAAGTGTCTCAATCCTGATGTCTTTGTACATAATAAAGATTGTTAAACAGAACCCATGAATATTTGTCTGTTTTATCCTGAGTGGACGAGCGACACTAACCATAATGCTGTGTTCTGAAAATAACGCTTTTTCCAAATTTGTCAGAAAAAAAAACAAGAAAGTAAAATTTGCTTGAATTTTTACATAAGTAGTATCCCAGTAGTAATCATCTGAGTAACAATTATTTTAAATAGCAGAGTGTGAAGCAGTTACATCTCCCCATATGGGGGTGCACTGAACATGCCCTTGCATAAAAATACTAATTGCAACAAATACCTATTTATAGTCATTGTATTGCAGTTTTGTGTATTAATGGTAGAATGTTTGCTGCTTCTCAAAAAACAGGTAAAATCATGGTTTGTTTTTTGAGCAATGTTGTTAAATAGTATATTACAGAAACAAGATTAAAAATCTTTGCTTGATATCCAATTTAATTTTGACCAAAAGTGATATAAAATATTTAAATCAGTACTGATATGTGAGCATGTCTGAGCATATCTAAATGTATAATATATATATTTGTGTATATATATTTTTTTTTCATGTTTGCACATTACGCAATGGTGGAAAACTGACAACTGTTACCTGAAAAGAAGCATATGATGCAGAAGGAAAGCAACACATTCACCTCTAAAGGCAGGTGTTATCATTTCCCCCATCCACATGACTAACCCTTTCTCTAGCTGCCTAAGGGAAGGGGTGGTACATGACAGAGTGGAATAGATTACTACAAATATTGAAAAACAAAGTAAATGTCAATGCTAGAAACCAGTTTTTGCCTCATTTTCATATCAAGTTAGACTGGAATAAGCTGTAAAATGCTGGGAAACTGAAATGTGTAACTATAAGAAGTTGTTGTTTACCTTGATTTTGCCTTTGGGCAGCCTCAGCATTTGAAACACTTGGCTGAAAATTCTCCTTAGGCACCATCACAGGGAAATGAGGCCTATTCTTGAATTTCCAGAAACTCCAAACTACCCTAATGAAATATATTTCACAAAGAGCCATTGTTATGTTACTACTGACTTGTCTAGCTTGTATACCATGATTACTGAATTTACATAGCATTTTTAAAAGTTTAAACAAAGCAGACCAGTTAAATGTTACAGCAAAATAAGTACTGAGATTCTTGGTTTTAAAGCAGGACTGGAACAAATCTGCAAAATGCTGGTAAATAAATAAGTAGTCAAGTAACAAACAAGTGCTAATTAAACCATTTACCTTGATTCTGCTTTTAAGAAGTTAAGGTATTATCAGTGTCAAAATAAAAATAAATCTTATGATTTTTAAACAGTAAATTAAAATTCATCTGGAATTTTCTCAAAACATAAAACCAATAGAAAAACATTTATTTATTTATTTACTATTTGGTAACCGGGTGGGTGGACTGGTCCAAAGACCCTTTTCAGCCACAGCTGGGGTTCAGAGACAATAAGTAGTTCAAGTAAACGTAAGTTCATTTTGTTAGGGTTACATAGTTGAAAAAATTGCAAATTAACAAAGTCATTTAGTAATAAAATGTCTCCATTCTTTAGTGCCTCCCAGCTGCTTATGTTTCTCATTTGCCCAGATTACCTATATTGCACAGCTGAAAATACTTAAGTCAAATGTTAATTCCGAAAGGTATCACATTGCTTATGTAAATATTATGTGCTGATCTGCAATACTTTTGTGGTTCTTGTACATAACTAAAACTGTGTTCATGTTAAAGTGTTACAGGGTCAGGAGAATTCCTGTCTCTTTTATTTTTATTTAAACCTCAAAACTCATTGGGGCATGCATGCTTAAAAAGTACAATTCATCTACATATTATTATTTGACTATTACAAATGTGACATTGCTTTAAACAGCCTTGGACATTTTTTAAATTACTTTTTGTTGTATTTTTAATAATAACTTCAAAAAAATAACTAACGACAACAAAACAAACAATCACATATAAAGAACAAGTAGACAAACTGGTAGTGAAATATTACAGTTTTTTCACTGAGACATACAAAAAGTGAGACAGGTTCCTTTTACATGTTCGATGACTGCATGGTTGACAGCTCTTCTGGTGTGAATGTTTAGTCTATGAATCAGCTAGTAGATGCTGACAGTGTAGCATCGCTGTAAGGGTGATGATGGCAGTTACACCTTCCCCTACTATTGTGTGATCTCGTAGTTGGTATATACAAGTAGGACGGGGTGTGCACTTATAGCCTCCTCATGTGGAACCCCATGCAAAACATGATGCTTATTTAGTTTTACGAACTGAGTGTATTTTTTGCTGTATGCCTGCTAAATTGTTAGCAGTGTGTATGCCAATCAGTTTTATTTGATGAATGTTGATGCACTGTTTTGCAGACTAATCATCTAATGTATACTTATCATTAGGTCCTACCAGATTAATCAATGAGGGTATAGTTGATACCTATTTTGTCATCCACAATTGGTCAACAAGTCAGCTAGTAAATGTCGCTGATGCAAGGTTACTGTAATAGTGAGGATAGATAGGAAATATGCCCTTCACCCACTATTGTGCAATCTTAGTGTTGATACATTATTTATTTATTGATTTATTTATTGCATTTGCTTACAGGGAAGTTTCACTGGGGCAAAAAGTGCCCATTTTTAGTGGAGGTCCAGGGAGAAAAGCTCCACAATGATGTGTACAATACATACAATTTGATAAAACTGAAGTAACAATATGATACATACAATTTGATAAAACTGAAGTAACAATATGATACATACAATTTGATAAAAACAGAAGATAACATTTATAACAGATTGAACTGCTAAAGCTCAAGTAACAATGTGATACATACAATTTGACAGAAACACAGATAACACAGCAGATTAAACTGCATAGGAGTTTTGACAAATAAAGAAAGAATGGCACAGTACTTGTGAGTAAATCTAACTACTGGCAGTACAATATAATTGTTAACACAGAAAGAGACACTGCAGCTCTGTCAAAAATATCAATTAAAAATACATTTGCACAAGGGTAAATACATTTGCACAAGTATATAGAAGTGGGTGGTGCTGTGGTAGCATTGTTGCCTCACAGTTAGACGTTGCCCATTCAATTCTCAGTGTCTTCTCTGTAGCGACATGTGTGAATGGGCATTCCTTCATTGAAGGTTGTGCATTAGGCCCAGCAAGCCAGTATGTAAAAATCTACTGCCAATCATTAGCAGACCGGAGTTCCGCTGTGGCGACCCCTAACCGGGAAAAGCCAAAAGACACAAACAAATATAGAAGTGGTTTATCTGTCAAGGAGATAAAGGTGATGGTATAGGAGGTAGTAAGGGAGGAAGGAAGAAAAGGTGGGTGTAGTAGAGGGGAAGAGACAAAATTCAGGTTATGGGTTGTGAGGAGTTAGCACAGGGGCATTGCCAGTGGGAGGAGAGATGATGTTTCAAAGATCTTTTTAAAGACAGATGTATTACTAGTAGATCTAAGTGAGGGTGGGAGAGAGTTGCATAGTTTAGCAGTGGAGAAGGAGTAGAGCCATTGTCCAGCGGTGAGGCTGGGTTTCTCTACCTGTAGGAGCATTTGATTTTCTGAGCGGAGAGGCCTATTTGGGTGGTATAGAGTAAATAGATTAGAAAGGGCTGGGCAATTGGATGGGTTGTGTATTAGTTTATGGACAGTAGTTAGTTGAATAAATGTGAGGTGATGTGGTAGTTCTAGCCAGTTCAGTAGTTGAAGAGAGGTGCAGTGAAGAGATAAGTGTTTTCCATTGGTCACAGACTTTGCATTTTGTGATAGCATGAGTGTAGTTTGGATTTAAGACTGAGCTGAATGGTGAAGAGAGGAGCGCCATAAAGAAGAGTGGGGAGGAGGAAGGAGGAGGCAAGGGCTAGTTCGGAAGATTAGTTGAGGACTGTTTTGTGTCAGTATAGCATGCCTGATTTCTGGTGTGATTTTTTAATGTTGTTGTGAATGTGCATGTTGAATGTTAGGTGTTTGCCTATGGTGACACCTAGAAGTTAGTATATGTGACAACCTCAATAGGAGTGTTGTCATGGGAGAGAATAGAGAAAGTGTATTTGTTTGTGGTGCAGGATTTCTTGGGGGTGAATAACACTAGTTCTTTTAGGATTTAATACTAAATGGTTGTTAGCCATCCATATTTCAGTGGAGCTGAGGGCTGCTTGGGTAAGTTTCTGAAGTTCATGTGGGGAGTTGCCAGTGCAGGTGATAGTAGAGTCATCTGCGTACTGGATGACTGTTCCTTGAGCGAGACTAGAGTGGAAGTCATTGATGAATATTCTGAAAAGTAGTGGGCCTAAGACATTTGGGGAACACCTGTAGTGGTGTTAGGGAAAGAAGAGAAGGAGTTTTGCCACTTTGTAGCTTATTGCCTGTCTGTGAGTTAGTTGGAAAACCAGTGTAGGGTAGAGGGAGAGATACCTATGTTGGATAGTTTTCTAAGAAGAGGGTGGGAGATAGTATCAAAGGCTTTGGACAGACTGAGAAATAGGGGGGAGGCAAGTTTTCTGCCATCACAGGCCCAATTGATAGAGTCACAGAAGGAAGTAAAAGATGTAGTGGTGCTGTGCCCTGGTCTAAAACCATGCTGGGTTGGTGATATTATGTTATTGTCAAGTAAATAGTTAAGTAGTTGGCTGTGGATACATTTTTTGAGGATTTTTGAGATAGGGGAAAGGATAGCAATGGGTCGAAAGTTGGAGATGTCTATATTGTTTCCACCTTTGTGGAGCGAGAGGATAAATGCTTTTTTCCAAATGGAAGGTACAGTACATAAGACTCTTGGATGGACCTATTAAGGAGTATGCTGAAGGAGTATGCAATGGAATTTGCTGCTTTTTGTAGGAATTCTGAAGACAGGTTGTCAGGGGCATTAGTGCATGGTTTTAATTTCAGAAGCAGTTTTTTTTACTATGGCTGTGGGAATAGGTGCTAAAGAGAAGTTGAGTGAATGGGCAGGGGAGATATTAGTGGCAGGAGGGTTGGGTTGGTTACGTTCGGTTTGAGGGAAGTTGGTAGTGAGATTAGCTATAACATCAATAAAATAAGTGTTGAAAAGTGTGGCAATTTCCATGGGTTTTTTCTTGGGTCTGGACAGGGTTTAGTTTCTGTTCCAGGGTGTAGAAGGCTGTTGATTGAGCTCCAGAAGTGTTTGGGGTTAAGTTTATGTTGGTTTTATAAAGTATGATAGTATTCTTTTTTATCCGTAATGATTTGGCACTTTACACATTGTGGAGGTGTCTGTAGGTTATGAGGTCAGAGGATTTTTTGTGCTTTTGTCAAAGTTTCCAGATTTTGTCCCTAGTGACCATGTGCTGTTTGGTAGCTCTAGTGAACCATGGGGCATGCAAGGATTTTACGTGTTTTAGCCGGGGGAGGGGTGAGGCTATTCATAATATTAAGGAATGAAAAACAGAAATATTGTACTGCCTTGTCTAGAGGGAATGTTTTTAAGGGTTCCCAGATAATGCTTTGTAGTGAATTGTTTGGGAAAACTGGGATAAATCTCTAGTATATTTGTATTGATGTTTGTGTAATGCAGTTGTAGTTTTGCGTATTATAAAGGCTGGTAAGTGGTCTCTGATGCTATTTGGGAGGGTTCCCATGGTGGTAATTTTGTTAAGTTCAGAGACCATGATCCAATCTAAGATTGTTCCATGGCTGTTGTCTATTTTGGGTCTGGTAATGTCGGCAATTAGCTGGCTGTAGTTATCTAGGTTAATGTTGGTGGAGGGTGTTGCTGTGAGAAATCTAGCCAATTTATATTAACATCACCCAGGATTATTATTTCTGTAGTTATGTTGTTGGAACACCAGGCTAGGATATCCTCTAGTATGGGAATATTACTACCGGGGGGATATACAGGGGAATGATACATAGGTTTTTATTTTCATTAATTTTTAGGAAGGCTATTAAGATTTCTGCTGTAGGAAAATTAGGTATGAGTGAGTTGTAGGGGATCATATTGAAGGTGTTAAGGTAGATCAGAGATGCCCCACCACCTTTTTTTGGGGGGGGTCTGTCTTTGCACAGGCACGCAAAGCCAGGAGGAAGGAATTCTGTGCTTTTGATGCATAGTTTTAGGCATGTTTGTGCAGTGGCAATAATATCTGGTTTATTGTGTGTTATCCAGGCATGGAAGTCAGGGATTTTGTTTCTAATGCTTTGCAGGTTAATAGTAGTTAGGTTTAGAGATGTTTATAGGCAGTGTGTGTTGGGAGATGGGGAGAGACGACCAGGGTTGGGATGGATATCCCCGCTTAAGATAAGTTTGGAGTATTTGAATAGGATGGTGGTGGGCTCTTGTGTCTTGTTTATTTTAAAGTGAAGGTAGGGGTATAGTCTGTGTGACTGTGTCATTTATGGGGAGATTTTTTTGTCTAAAGCAGAGGATGTTGTCTGTAGAGTATAGGTTAGGTGAAATGTCGGAGAAGGTTCTGGGTTTTAGTTTATGAATGGAGGTCGTTTTTAGTTTATGAATGGAGGTCGTTAATGAGGGCATAACTATCAGGGTACTGGGAGGCAGAGGAGTTGACCACCACAAAAAGTGATGATTATTTAATTTTATGTTACAGATGTAGTTTTCAGAGCATGAGTGTTAGACTTTTGGTAGTGTGAGTGCATTCAGTTTTTGTTAATGAAAGGTGCTGTGATGTTTTACAGACCAGTCATCTTAACCTATCCATCTGAGGGTACCTCCAAGTTTATGATCAACAGCTGTTCTGTCAAGTCTGCTTGGTCAACAGATTAGTTGTCTGACATTGTCACTGTATGATCACTATAATGGCAAGGATGGGATGCCAGGTAGTATATGTAAGTAACATGCGATGTGGGGCATATCCCTGCTTATTACCCAGAGTTAATTTATATCATGTTTGGCTTCCTTGTAGTATGTGGGATTGTGTATGCCTAACCATAAAAAATGAATATTAACTATCAAGACAGTTCCATTGTTGATTAAGATCTCATAACAAAATATTAAGAGTTCCCTTATCAGAAAATGCTAATACATTTATCAGCCTCATCAGAGCATAGTTGTGCAGAAATAGCCCTTTACACGGTGTGGATCCCCATATTGACACAGATTCCCTGAAAATGGTTAGAAAGGTTTCAAATAGCCTTTCAGATCTGCTCACTTTATAAACAGAAGGAGACCCAAAAACGGTGCCGCAGAGTATGTTAAATATGCAGTAAAGAAATGAATACATAGCATCAAGACACATACTTATAAGGATGTGTCTGCTCAGTTGCTGCTGACACAGGACTACAATAACATGACAAAATGCACAATGCTTTTCTCTTTAGGGCAAATGCTACACCGTAACTACCTTGTATATTAAGGTCATAGGATCATACTGAAATGGATCTAAACATACTGATCTTGACATGCTAACAGAGAGAAGTCACACTTCTAAGTACAGTGTCAGGAACCAAGTTAAACAATACCTCCAGATTATCAGGGTACTCTGAGAGAGGGAGAGTAAGGAATGGTAGAGCACCCCAAAGGCAGAAGTCCCCTCCTAGGGAATAATGGAACACTATATAGTGTACTTCTAAATGCAGGATCAGGAGGGACTCAGGATATGCAATATATTTAGATCATCAGAGGACCTGCTGTAGGAAAATAAGGGATGAGCAATGACTAAGCACCTTAAGGGCAGGTAACATCCGTAGGGGTTTGTAGAAGATTATATATCATGATTCTGACAGTAACATCAGGGAACCAGGTTATGCAATAGCTTCAGATCCTTTGTGGAATCTGAGGAAGGGTGGGAGGTAAGGAATGTGAAATGGCAGAGCACCTTAAGGGCAGATGTCTGCCCTCGGGGGTATTGTGGAGGATTATACATTATATTCTGACAGCAGCGATGCAGGTTATGCAACAGCTCCAAATCATCAGACGACTCTGAAAGACAGAAGTAAGAAATGACCTGGCATGCAGGAATTACTGCACAAAATGTTAAAATGAGCTTCTGTATTGTAGAATAACAATTGCAGATACTTAGATTCTTCATATATCACTGAATCATGTGTCACATTGTATTGTAATTACTGTTGCACTTCAGAGATGTAATATGTTTACTCTGGTCATTACAGCACAGTCTGTGATGTACAGTAGCTAGTTATTTGTTTGTTTGCTTGATTGTGCTACCTATTTGAACTCTTTCTTAAATGTTTTTTTTTAATCTACCTCGGCATAATTTTTATGAAGGGCTTGGGGCTTTCAGGTATCTTGTCGTGTGCTCCTTGTATGAGTAGCATTTGACCAACTCCGCTTACAGATATAAGTATTTTGATATTCTAGTTTCTATTTTTTCATTTCATTACAACTTGCAATTTAATTTTTATTACTAATACAAACTAACAAGAATGCTTGTATTATCTGTTACAGTAAATCATTACCTACTTAAGCCAACATTTGCCTTTTCTAAACAATTTATCAATTTCCTCCAAATTATTTTTTTCAATTATGCAGATAAAGTTACTCCTGTAATTTCTAATGCAATGCTGAAAGATTATTTTGTCCACTTATACTTTTGTAATGACATATTTTGAACTTGATTATATTTACCCATATAGATTATTAAGTACATTATTTTTGTAGAAATATGACAAGTAATGTCTTTCGGCTTTGCCCAGTTAGGGGTCATATAAATGACTACTGTTACTAAAATGGCAAAGCATGCATCTAGTTTAATGATGTCTGTGAATTGTTAAAAGTTTAGAATTGTTCTTTCATACACACAAAGTCAGTTCATTTTGTTAGGAGCCAAATGACACAAAGGTGTTTCATTTTGTAAAGGGTCAAATTACACAAGTATCCATACTGCTGATGTATTCAAAGGACCTCTGAAAAACAAAAGACAAATATTATTTTGTAATTTATTCTAGCTCAAAGTGGCCTGACGTTGCTGTCATAATGAAGTGATTTTGATTTTTAAGCTAAAGGCTCACTCTCCCACAATGTACTTAATGTCCCTGCACTATGGCATTTTAATATTTCCTTTTGCAGAGAGATTATCTATCCAGCCATTTAGAATGGTAATAATCTTAATACATCAGCAGGTATAATGGATTTAGAAGTGGCTGGATGGGACAAGTTGTATGTATGTTTGTTTATACATACATATCTGTTTATGCATTTACTTACTTTACTTTACTTATTTATTTATTTCTGTTTGATAACTGGGTAAGTGAGGTAATCCATGGACTTTTTTTTGCCATGACTTGGTTAAAAGGTGAAAAAGATCAGAAAGAAGATAGCTACTCACTAAACATACCAGTTATCCCCAGCAGGCATCAACAATAGAAAATGAACCAGTTATCACCATCAGGCATTGAGAAGAGTAGAAATAAGCTACATGAGTAAATATAATCAAGTTCAAAACATGTCACTACAAAACACAGTACATCAACATAAAAGCATTCTTCTTCTTCTTTTGGCTTTTCCCGGTTAGGGGTCAGCACAGTGGATCACCTGTCTGATCATGATTGGCAGTGAAGTTTTACAGTGTCGAGTTGCTTAGCCCGGCGCCCAACCTTCCACAGAAGGCACACACATGCACACATTCACACCTAGGGCCAATTTAGAGTGTCCATTCCACCTACAGCATGTCTTTGGGATGTGGGAGGAAACCGGATCACCTGGAGGAAACCCACGCGACCACATGGAGGACAAGCAGAGTCCACACTGAAGGCACGCCAGCCGAGGATGGAACCGGAGAACCTCTTGCTGTGAGGCGACAACGCTAACCGCTGCACCACCGTGGCCGCCCCATCAACATAAAAGCATTAAATAGCAAAATAATCACACGAACACAGATTTGCAATTGTGCTTAACTAAAGAACTGAAATGCTTGAAAATAACAAGAAACTGAATATGAGAAAGAGGAGAAGAAAACAGCCAAAATGCGTATTCCTCTGTAGGAACAAGGAATGAGGGTGCTGGCCTCTTACTGAAAATCAAATGAGTATAAGCAGCTCACATGAGTAAAGATGAAATGTATTTGTGATCATCAAGGGAGATGACTCATGGTACCAATCATTACTCCTACAGCTACTGCTGTGGTTGGCATCTGGTATGAAACAAATGCAGATGGCAATACAGCACTTACACATACATGGAACTGATCCTCTGACTAATTTAGGAATTTCCTCAAGTTCTATTGGGATGAAATCACCACAAGCTATATCATTATATTCATCGACCAGAATACAATATATAAATATGCATCCTGCTACCAAACACTGTATATTTACATTTATAGGATATAATTTGCTTTTAACCCTACTTACTAGATATTTGCACAAACCAATGAATTGATGGCATCCAACTACACCAGTGCACTATTTCTCCAAAAATATATTTATTAAACAAAAATAGAAGCACTGTACTAGTAGTGAAATCCTTAAGTATGTACAGCAAATAAAATGTTTTACTGGATGTTACAAAATGTATTAGTGTAAATACTTTGTCATAACTTCAGAATGCATGTCCTATACCTATTACCAAAACTCATATACATTCATATAAGTTGCCTGTCTGGCCTTTTGTATCACATAAGAATCCTTTACATTGTAGAACCTTTGCTTGAATTTTTGCTAACTGTTT
The DNA here is from genome assembly GCF_019279795.1 of Protopterus annectens. NCBI lineage: Eukaryota > Metazoa > Chordata > Ceratodontiformes > Protopteridae > Protopterus > Protopterus annectens. Next base: position 387,698,902 of record NC_056734.1, on the reverse strand, counting down.
AAACATACTTTCAGCTATAGGAAATACACTGTTTTAGGGACTCGTCTGAGTTTATGATTTTAATGGGGAATTGAAAAGTGGAAGTTACATGGACATGGACCACCTTGGATGGTGCAAGCACCAGCTTTCAATTTTAGTGTGACACTGAAGCTCTGAAATATTAGTTGGGTTAATCTGACCTACATTATCCTAACTATTTGGAATAAAATCATTCAAAGCCACATATGAAGTAAATGTATCCACCCAGGTGAATGATAAACAAAAAACATTCTTAAATTATGTTACAAATCTCAGAAACAATGTCCAGCAATTTGCAGAGCTAATAGTGAAAGATATCACATACTCGGACCCAGAGGACATAGCCAATCCAAAGCAGACAAATTTAGTTCAAACTTTACCCAATTTATATTTTTTAATCACATACCTGCATCTACACCCCCTTAAATCTCCCATGAACAAGTCCTCAAGGTGCTATCCAAGGCTAAGAACACTACTACTATGTGGGCAGACAACATACTGGGCTGTCTACTGGTCAGCCTGAAACATGACCTGTCAGACCCTCTACAGAGATTATTCAATATCACCCTTCCAAGATGCTTCTTTCCAGTTGAATGGCAGACCAAAACAGTCATCCTCTTCTACAGAGGTGTCAATGGACCTGGGTAATTATAGACCCATACACCTAACCAGCCTTATCTGTAAGTCTACAGAAAGGATCATTATGAAATGAAATATTAAGGACATAGGAAATCTACAGACTTTCTACCCAAGTCAGTTCAGATTCATCGCTGGCAGATCCTGCCTACTTAACCTTGTTGACCTCTTTGAGAAGATTATTGAAGAAATAGATAAGGGCAAATCAGTACATACCAGAAACCTAGACCACACAAAGACATTCAACACCATCTCACGCACAGGTATCACAGATAAACTCTCTCAGCTAAATATAAATCCCTATGTAACACATTGCTTGGCAAACTGGCTCACAAGAGAGCCCAAAAAATTATGGTGGGTGGCTCTATCTCCTCGAAAAGACCTGTCACTAGTGGTGTACCCCAGGGTTCAGTCCTTGGGCCACTCCTCTTTTAGCATTTACTTCTAAAGAGTTCAAAGCAAATGTTAAGGGTTTATGGATGACCATGTTTGTAGATAACTGCAAACTTGATACCATCATAAATGCCCCAGAGGACACCAAAGTCCTCCAAGAGAGCCTTTCCCAAACCAATAGCCAGTGTCAAAACCATGGACTAAAATGAAATGCAAAGAAATGTGCAATTGTATCCTTCAGCAAGTATGACTTCCCTTTCAACTATGAGATTAACAACACACCAGTGAAAGTTAATCCCATAGTTATGAATATGGGAACCTATGTTATCAATGAACTGTCCTTTGATCACCACATATCCACTATTATATGGAAGCCCTTTTTCAAAACAGCTTATATCTAAAAGTATGGCATCCAGGTCAAGGGATCTAATCATTCCACTGCACTCATCTCTCATCAAGCCAATCACTGAATATACTATATGTACCTGTCCAAACAGCTGGACTGACCACAACACTTTCTCTCTAAAAAAAAAAAAAAAAAAAAAAAAAAAAAAAAAAATCAAGGGCTTAAATCACAAAAATGATGCAGTCCATCTCAAAGCCTTGTCCCTAGTCTCAGTATCATGCAGGCTACTAAAAGGTGACCTCTACCTTGCATATAGAGCTTCAATAGACACTATCCTGTCAGACTGCTTACACGTTTGCAAATCCAGTGGTAGCATGAACATCCTTTGAAGGGATCACAATCTCCTTTGGAACATAAATAGAACACGTTGGAGGAATAAGTATAGATCACAGAGAATGCCTCTTCTGTGAAACCATCATCCAGTCCACACAAAGTTAAGTCCTTCTTTTACTCTATTCCAATGCGATATGGATAAGTGAATGGGAAACTACAAAATTACCATTAGTTTGACACCTATTTCCTTCATGGATAGGGTAATGAGTAAATGCCTCAATATTTCCCTGTTTTGCCCACCTGTTATACATACTCAAAAATTAACATGATAAAAACTACCAAGGCAATGTCAGGCTAGGTTTCTTATGATCCCCACAGATAGCTTAGTAAGTACTTATGAACCTAAAAAAGGGTCTTCTTGGTAAATAACGAGTCAGACAAGCAGATAAAAATATGAGTTGTCTCTAAACAAATGAAATATGAGTTGTCTCTAAACAAATGAAATATGAGTTGTCTCTAAACAAATGAAATATGAGTTGGCTCTTTTAGGTAGTCATGATATGCTTAACCCATAACTGAATATTAGGTCTTTATCAGCATTGCATCTCTGAGGAAAAATAAACACTTGATAGCCTGGAAAACAAGGTAAACTGTTATTTGTCACCTACAAGTACAGATCACATATTAAGAACCCTGTGGGCAGCAAACTGTTAAAACCCAAAAACTGAACAGTTACCAGTAGATGAAAAATCAAACTTCTTAAAACACAGTATCATCTCTACTATAGTAAGAGATATTAATAAATGGATGTCATATTTTGTTAAGTTTGGCAATGGCAGACTTGCAGATGCTTTGCACAGCTTGCAGGGTAAAATATTGCATAAACAGTTAAATTTCCTTTTCAAACCATTTAACACTTAAGAAGAGAAAGCTTCTGGTTCATATGGTTTTACATAAGAGGTATGTGCTATTATTGCAAGAATAATAGTAACTGTTGCTAGCATGATTATTAGTTTGAATAAAAAGCTGCAAGAATGATATGAAATATAAAGGGTTAATTTCGAAATAGTGTAAAATGCTGCAAAATAGAAAGTAGTAAGTGTGCTGGCAAGCATATATAGCTTAATTAGATATTGACATCCATGTAAAGGAGTATGTTATTGAGAAACAAAGTCTGTACAAATAACTGCGCAGATGGCAGCTGGAAGGACATCAGTGAAGTAAAGAAATGTATCATCAAACTACAAAGAACCAAGGACAAGGGAAAAAAGGAAAACTGTTATACAAAGAACAAACTGTTTTACATCAGACTCTGAGAAAAAATATTAGATTTTTTGGTATAAATATGAGTGTGTATAAACAAGCTTTGGGAATTTGCCATAGAGAGCTGACAGCATCTGTATTGCATGCTTCTAGATCCAAAAGGAGAATGTAACAGTAAAGCGTATTAACTGAAGCGGTGTCTCTGTGTATTTATTGTACTGAGCACAATACAATAATAAGACTAGTTGATTAAAATAAATAGTTAAATACTGTGGTATGCATGCATGTAAATGCACGTAACAGCAAGATAATGTTTCAATTATTATCAATTTCTTTTAATACATTAAAATGTACCAGTGAAACTTTCAAATATGGTTTATTTAGGAGAGTGTATAAAAATCTATTGTAGCATTCATTATTCTAAAATTTATTTTTTATATTAATTGCTATTTAATGTTAACATTTAAGCTGTTTTATTGATGTAACCATATAGCTTCATTCCTATTAGCCTGTTTATTGTAATTAATGTTTTTGTTGTATAGTGTTTATTAAATAAACACGTTAATAAAGATTAAAATACCAAGTCTTTTATCATTTTACTCCCCAATGCTAAGGAGGAGGATGATACACTAAATTTTAGTTATTGCCGACTTTTATTTTTTAAGACAGATTTTTAAACAATAGATTTACTTGTTGGTTTAATTTCTCCAAGTGTTTTGTGTTTCTAAAACCACAGTGGGAATGGACCATATCCCTATGTAAGGGTATGATAAAAGGAGTTCATGAAATTAGCATTGTTTCAGCCTTTGGTATTAGTAAGAGTGCTCTTCTCAGAACCTGCAATGTGCCCAGAATTGCCTTCTTCTCTAATTCATATGGGGGGCATGTATTGGTGGCATATATAAGTACAATTATTAATTCTTTTTTATTAAACCTCTTGTAGTGTGATTATACATGCTTTTTTTATTAAAACCCTATCCCTGTATTCTGTCTCCTATATGTAGGAGTTGTTGAGGGGAGATGTATGACTAGCACACAAGGCATTGTCAGACCTTACTCTGATGGACTTTTCCCATATCTGAAAAATAAACAGCACCAGACTTACCCATTCTAAAGACTTAAAGCTTGCTTGTGATATAAATAGGACATGCTGGAGAAACAGGTATATATCCCAGAGACTGCCCCTTCTCTGGAAAAGTCTCCCCAGCCATATGAAGTAATGTTCCTCCTTAACCTAATTCAAGCATAACTGGGACAGTTGGATGTGGAACAGGAAATGTATGCCTGGTTTGCCACTTATGACTCTAATGGCTACAGGCAGCCTGTAAATGTTTCATCTCCCAAGCCCCTGCTTACACTTATCAAGGGTACCAGAACTTGTCAGAGATTTGGGATGCATGGCTAGGCTTAAAAAGGCCCCAGTGGTCATTAGCCTGGTACACATCTATGGACCTGTAAGGAAATCCTACTTATACAGTGTCTTTTACTGGTTATGTCCAAGTGTCAAAGGCACAGTATTCATGTTCTCATTAATTTGAACTGTCACAGTATAAGGGGAAACACGTTCAGTGGCTTCAGCTGCAATTCATTTTTGGCAAAGCCTTGATTATTTTTACAAGATCTACTTGCAATACTTTTGGAAAACTCTTATCTGAGCACCTGCTTTCTCACATGGGTAAACATTATTTATATATCAGACTTTATTATTATCTTTCATAGCCAATAACAAGACACATGGTTGACCCCAGTTTTCATGGTTTTATTTCCTATACATGGTCCTGTTATTTGCTGCTGTTTCATGCTGCATAAGTATAAATGGAATATTTATTTATTTATTTATTTATTTTACATTTGTTAACCGGGATGGTCCGACTGGATACATGTCCTTTTTCAGCAGAGGCCCGGGGAGAAAAGCTCCAACAGAGTTACATTGATAATTAGGTACAGTAAATGAGCTGAAAGAACGTAACAAAAACATAGGCTATTTACATACAAGTACAAGACTGCCATTACTATTTCTGAGATTACTACAAATGTAACATTAATAACATATTAGCAAGGACGGTAGGCAGTATAATGACATAGAGTTAGACAGGATGCATATTTCTTTATCACAGTATACAAAGTACTTATCATCTTAGCTAGTTGTTTATGTTTTAGTTAATGGCACAGAGCTAGTCTGGGTTTGAGCAAGGACATAGCCAGTGTGACTTGAAGTGGAGTTTTAGACTATTTTTGAATTGACTTAGAGAAGTTGCAAGCGTGATGTTATTTGGGAGAGAGTTCCATATTTTACCAGTGGTGTTGGCAAATAGGGCGTCACCACCTAGGTTGAGAGATTTAGTTGTTTGGACAAGGAGTCTGTTTGCTGAGCGAAGGCAGCTTAGATTGGAGTAGGGAGTCATTAAGTTTTTTAGTGCTGGGGTATTCTCAGGTTGTTTAAGGATTTTGAAGGCCTCTATGAGTTGGGACTGGTGAAGAAGGTGTGGGAATTCTATCCATCCAAGCTTTTTCAGGTTAGTACAGTGGTGTGTTCTGTAGGGTAGGCCTGTAACGAACCTGGCAATGTGATTATAGCAGGATGAGAGCTTGGCCAGATCAGATTTGTTAAGGTGAGTGAGGACAGGAGAGGCATACAGTAGGGTAGAGAGAAGGTGTGAACGGGCTGTGGCTGCCCTGGCATTCGGGTAAGGAAGGCTTTAATTCTATATAGGGTCCCAAGTTTCTTGTTGACTGACTTAATGGCTTGGTTGATATGTATATCAAATCTGAGTTTATTGTCAATGTTTACTCCTAATAGCTTTGTATAGGTGTCTGGGGAGATGATGGTCCCATTATTGGATTTTATAGTGAAGTTTTCAGTCGGAGATCTATTGGTTGGGTAGAAGAGAAGGAACTTGGTTTTGTTTGGATTTAAGATCAGGAGATGGTTGGCAAGCCAGTTTTCGACTTTGGTGAAGCTATGTTGGGTGGTAGTTAGTAGATTTGCAAGAGAGGCATTGGAACATATTATAGTCGAGTCATCTGCATATTGAATGCAGGTGGCTTCAGGAATGACTGTTTGGATGTCGTTTATGAAGACTGAAAAGAGGAGAGGTCCTAATATGGAACCTCGAGGAACTCCTATGGTATTTGGTAGTAGGCAGGAGAGCTTGTTTTGCCACATTACTGCTTGTTGTCTCCCAGTGAGGTAAGCTTGAAACCAGTCAAGGGCTGGAGTATCTAGATACAGGGTTTTTAAAGTATATAGAAGTAACTGATGGTTTACCATATCGAAGGCTTTCGATAGGTCCAGGAAGAGAGCGGAGGATATTTTTTATTATTCGGTTAAGATTAATGTTTTCAGTAAAAGAGAGGAGGGCAGTGGTTGTACTATGATGGGGTCTGAATCCATGTTGAGAGTCTGTGAGTAGTTTATTTTGGGTTAGATAGAGCATTAGTTGGTTGTGCATGCACTTTTCCATAATTTTGGCAAGTGGTGATAGTGTGGCTATAGGTCTATAGTTGGATAGTTCTGTGGATGAACCTCCTTTATGGAGTGGAATAACATAGGATATTTTCCAAATTGAGGGGATTGAGGCCTCGGTTATGGTTCTGTTAATTAGGATTGAGATAGGGTAGGCTACGACATCTGCAGCAATTTGCAGGTATTCAGCCGGCAGAAGATCGGCTGAAAGGGTGGTTGGCTTCAGTTTTTTCAAAAGGGATCTGATAAAGGATGTGGACACTGGCTGGAAGTTAAAAGAGAGTGGTGAGTCGGGTATAGTGTTTATAGAAGTGTGGGGAGGAGAAAGTTGGTTAGCTAATGACTGGATGGTTTCTGTGAAGAAAGTATTGAATGAATTGGCTATATCTTCTTGGCTCTTGTCAGATAATGTTCCTGGGGTCGGAGTAGTGGATTTGCCTGGTTGGAGAAGTTTATTTATGCCTGCCCAGTACTTTTGAGGGTTATTCTGATGTTTATGTTGCAGATTGTAGAAGTAATTTTTCTTATCTAGTATGATGGCTTTTTTAGTCTCAGTTCTAAGTTGTTGGAATTTGATACGATCTAGGGGTAGTGCGCCATTTATTCCACGCTTTGTTGTGCCGGTGGTCTTTTACTCATTCTCACACAGTCTCACTTTCATATTCACGGTGCTGTGTCAGTGCTGGAAGACTTTCGTAAAATTCTATGGTTAAATACTGAAAAGTCAAATAATGCTGATATTGTTAAATCAAAACAACCCCATCTTGCACAATTGACGTTCATTTAATGTGCAACAAATATGCAAAAAACATGTTTTTCAAAAAGTGTAGAATTAATAGAGTGTAATAGACGTGGCAGAACATAACTTATCAGTG